>NW_011888819.1:8117506-8120335 GCF_000151845.1 Pteropus vampyrus
AATTCCTATTAGAGGAAGTAGAGGTAAGAGGCCTACATAATGGGCAGCCAAAAAATAACAAGTGCATGTTACACTGGGAAAACTTGGTTTTATCAGGAAGATAACTATCATAACTAATTAATAACATAGCCTATTATAAATAAATATTTTTGCTACTGTTCTAAAAGTGGTCTAACATTGAATTCATTTTGATAAAACAGCATCATTCATCTCATCGAATAATGAATTTGGTGTTTACGATGTTACTATGCTAAAACTCTGAATACTTTACTAAAATTACCAAAATGTTTTAAAACAGATTTTTAACAAGTCATATTTGATACTGATCTAGTAATAATTTTAACTCATGTTTTTTAACTTATGTTTAACATGTTATTTAACTTATGATTTTAAATTTTATGAAAAAATGTTAAAATAATTGCCTTAAGTTCTAAAAACATAGATACTAAGGATTTTTTTAAATCAACTTGAAATTCCTTGATTATTTCTTTGAGTTATGTTACAGGCACAGATTTATGCAATGAAAATCAGAGACACGAATCATCTGAGAATATGCATCATACATGCATATATCCTGTTGCACAGATGCAATGCATAATTGAGTTTTGTGCTGTTAATGAGGGACCATATGTTAATCATATTCTGGAACATATAATGTATTGACATAATGTGTTAAAATATCAATAAACTGTATTTATATATTATATATATTATATGCTATGTGAAACACTAGTGATGAGATTTATAGTCATGACAAAGCAACAAGGACAAGATTTAACTTTCCACATTAAATAACGAAAGCAATGTACAAAATATACAACGTTTTTCAGCCATTGGATAAAGGACAGCGCAGAACAGTAATCTCAGATAAATGAAATAAACGTGCCCAGTTCACTGCGTGGAGAGTTTCTCAACCAAAACACAGGCAGGGGATTTCAAGGAGAGTCTGGGGTTCTTGCTGAGTTAAGGAGACAGAATTCAGAGTACAGAGAGGCAAACTTCAGAGAGGAAAAAGTTGCTCAGGGAGGAAGAGTTCTTAGGTCTGCAGGTTTCCCTCTGAGTGACCACCAGCCTCTCACAGAGGCTTCGTCTGTGTGAAGAAGCTTTGTCTGTAGGAAGAACCACAAAGCAGGTACAAAGGTCGCTGGAGACCACACACACCTAGGAAAACCTGGCGCAAGGTAGCCCTCAGGTCCTCAGAAAGATATCACCTCTATCATGGGGCCAAATTAGCCCTAAATGCAAGGCTGTTCTGATGCCATCTAATAAAACCTTGAAGGCAAATCTTACATTGATTCGTTTCCAAAACACATAATTTAGTTCCAGATGAAATACCAGAATATTTAAATATACACAAAGCAGTCTAGCATCTAATAAAGAAGAAAAAGATTATCCATCTTGAAGTTGTCACCATTGGGGCCGATGGGAGTTTGGTGTTGCCCCAACAGCATGGGGAGGGAGATGGATAATGACAGTGCAGACATGTAGTTAGCATTTTCCCTCGGTTCTTCCTCAAATCACAGCAGTGAAGAAATTCAATAGAAACAGATATAAAAATGACAGCAATAATAAAAAGAATAACCAAGGATGTTAAACTATTTTATATAGACCCCATATGTTTGTTGATCATGATTAGGAATTAAAAATAAGTGATAATGACCAAGTTTTCTTACATTTTTAAGGTAATGGGTACTTCGCATACTCCTCAAATGAAAGCGGTTTTTCAGAGAACATTTCTGATGTTTCTCCTTCCCATCAGCCTTCACTTAGACTTCTCTACCAGAGAGGGGGTTTTAATGTTAGGAGATTTGACAGAAGAGCTCTGAAATTTATGTCTATTGTCTTCTGGTCTCTGTCTCATCAGGATCAACTCATTTGCGTGTGTGAGAGAGGGAGAAAGAGAGAGAGGGGAAGAGAGAGAGAGAGAGAGAGAGGGAGGGAGGGAGGGAGGGAGAGAGAAATTGAGATTTCCTTTGTCGTGAAAGGAAGTAGGATAGGTCACCTCAAAATATGCTACATCAGCAGGTGAATTATTTTGAACTGAAAGCAATCAAGACTTAGCAGACAGACTCAGGAAAAGTGTTTTACCTGTTATTTACCTAAAGAATTCAGATAGGGGACCTGTACCAGAAAGGGAGCCATTATCAGAGATAACTTTTTCTTTTCTTTAATTTGAAAGATCTATCTGCTTGGAGAGGCAAACATGATTACCAGATATTTGCTCTTCTTATCTGCCTGCGAATTGTCTTCCTCCCCTTTAATGCCCCAGGCCCCTGTCCCATTTCTTAGCTCAGGAAGAAGTCATACAAGCCTCAAATGCCTGGCTGCCCTTGAGTCTCATATTTTTATGGGACTCGTGCACATATAAAATTAACCTTGTTTTTCTTCTATTAATCTTTCTTATGTCAATGTAATTATTAGGCCAACCAAAGAACCTAGAAGGGAAAAAGAAAATTTGTTTCAGCTTTCTCTAGGTTGCCTGTGTGTAATAACGCCGTAAGGGCGGGTTCTCACCTGTGGCATTAACTAGATGGCTTTCATGTTGTCCTCAGCTTGACTAAACTTAGGGTAGGCTTCTTCCTGACTATAAGCCCCAGACTTTCCATTTCTTAGAGCATTTACTTTAGAAAACTTGCAATTGTGAATTCTGTCTTTGCCCCTTTGAGATGTAAATCTCCTACAATCCAGGAATATCTTTCTCAATATCCTGGAAGCCATCCCTTTGAAATACAACCATCAAGAATGATATGATCCCAGTTGCCCAGTCTCTGTGGGAGAGTAGAAGCTTAACTTAAATAAGTGACAATTAGCAAACATAGATGGCCTAGT
>NW_011888819.1:8121300-8153364 GCF_000151845.1 Pteropus vampyrus
AAATGAGGCACATGCAAGTGGACTCATTATGCAAAGAAAGTTAATTAGCAATAGACCTGATAATACAATTCAGATTTTTCATAGTTTCACTACTCTAAGCCACTTCTCTATTTCTACCTAACTACATTAGAAGGCATGTTTTATCAAGATATTATATAGAAAGGGGAAAATATTGTTTTTTGATTATCAAATAATCTCAGTTATTGCCCATTAAAAGAAATTGAGCTTGTTAGCACATCTTAACCCATGACTCTTTTAAACAACATCAGGGAATCCACTGTTCTCACTTTCTTCCTACTTTTCATTGACCTTGGGCTCTTTTACACATGCACTCTAGTAGAGACGCATAAGCCAAATGGCAGTGTTGAAATAACAAAAATCATACAATTAGCAGCATTAGTCCAGTTACTTTTGAATTGGACACTTCATGTCATAATTTGTTTTGTTTTTCTTCAAACAAACAAACAAAAGACTTGTCTACCTGTTTGCAAATTGCCTCATTTGTAGATGGTACATGTTGAAATATTGTCAAAGAAAGGGGAGTGGGGAATGGATTTTCTTTATGATCTTATAAAATTTCCTTTGAAAAGCCAGCAAATGGCTCTGCTCATATTTTCTTTGGTCTTATGTTAATCTCATTTCATTGAGATTCAGAACCTCACAGCAAACACTAGATTATTATGTATATAATCAATGTGCTTGCATTTATGCACTTGATTATTAATCATATCATTAACTCTTTAACATCTCATATTTCTGAGCAAATACTTTACCAATATAAGTATACCTTGACCGAGTACTGACAGATTTCCCAAGCTTACCAGATAATTCTTGTTATGCAAATTATTTCGAAAACGATACAACAAACCTCATGTCCCCAGACAGCAATTCACAGGGTGACTGGAGATACTTCTTGGCACAACTCCCCTCTGCCTTTCTCTAGTTTTGGCTAACAACAATTCACAGCCTCAGCTTAGGGTCTGCAATGATGCACCCTGATGAGTGAGAGCTTTTCTCAGCATGAGTCTTATTAGCATTTTTCTGTGCTTGGCAATAAGCAACTTAATACTCCCTATATCCTCACTCCTTCATTGCCCCCAGCAGAATGCTCTGATTTCTTTAAAGAAAGAAGCATTTTCTACTGACTATACCAAACATTTTTTTTTTTTTTAAGTTTGCCCCACAGGAGACAGGTGAAAGATTGACTTTTAGCAGCTGTACAAGAGACTACTTCCAAGGATTCTTTACATTAATATGTAAAGCAATAATCGTACGTAGTACCTTTTTGACAAACAACAGGTGGCTTTTCATTCTAAAAGAGGCAGTATCTTATTGTGAATCAAAAGTATCCCGTGGTTCTGCCATCACTTTCTTGTACCTCCTACCAGCTAAGAGTATATAGATATCTTCACAGACTAGAGCAGCATTGCTCTCCCCAGAGTTGCCTACCATGCTTAAATTGAACTTCAATGGTCCAGCAAGTCACTCCACCAGTGTATGCTTTCCTCACACTCTCAAATCACAGGGGGCTTTTGAACTGAGAAGCCAGTCTTCCTAATCAGAGAACAGAAACCATAATAGAGCATTCTCTGCAAGGATACTCGACACTGGAATAAGCACACACAATGCAGATTTTTCTTTAGCTTTTATCCCATCCTTACTACCATTAACCATGTGCTCCAGATTGAAACACATCTTATTGAATGAACACACAATTCAGTTATGATGCAATTTCTAACCATTAGTAATGCAGTTTTTTTTTTTTTTTTTTTTTTAATTTTACTACATTTGGTTGACTGTACCAGCAAGATTAGAAGTGTCGAGATTACATTTTGGCCTTTAAAAATGAGAAATTAATTTTCCAAAAAATATGATATAAATATTTTCATTTTGTCTGAGATTAAATACCATACTAAAATTTGCAAGGCCTATTAAGATGAGTTAAATGTGTATTTATGCAGTAGGAAGCCAACTCAGACTACCACAGACTACGGGACCTGCCATAACCTATTGTGCATAGTCCCATTCATAAAGAGACATTACGATAGATGTGTTTCTATTATGTCTTTCTTCCACATAATGAGTAAATTACTGAGAGATGTTTACTGTATTTTTAACAAGAATTGTCAACCTTAAGATTTAGAAATATTTGTAATCTGTGTGATATACCTTGGGTTAGGCTTTTAATAAATTGTTTTGTGTGTGTGTGTGCATGTGTCCAAACACATTTTTAAATGAAATATATTGTATTTATCTCCACTTCTACTTAGTTATTGATTATTATATTTTGCATGTAATGATATATTTTTAAATGCTCCCACATAACCAAAATTTAGCAATATTCAGAAATAAGTTGAGTGGTTTAATGTGCTAGATTAACTGGAGAATTCAATTTAGGAAGTTTTTTTTGTAGGTAATTAAAACAAAAATAAAACTGTTAAGTAAATATATTTGGAACTGATTGAACTGAGACTATTTGAGCATTAAATCAGGTATTCGAGGTGCTTTTCTAGAGACTGAAGAATGCCATATCAACTGGAGAAGAGAGGAACATAATTATCTGCTTAAAATTATTTAGAGAAAGGAGAGAACATCCTAGAATAAGAAACCAGTAAAATATGAAATGGAGAAGATATAAATTTCTAATAATAGTGACATAAACCAGAAATGAGATCTGATTAACTTAATTACAAAACTATGAACCTCATCATCTTGGGGTGTAAAGGACAAGAATATTTTACAACTTGTTCATCTCTCTTTTTCTATCTTTAGGCAGTCTTTACAAAAACATTCATCCAAGAAATAAACACCAGGCCTAAGATCATGAGAGAAACTACAGTTACTTTAGAATTTTTCAATGCTGACTTTATTTCTAATCCACAAAAATCTGAGAATTTATAACAGGTACTATATCGGTTTTGATTTTGTTTCTAGTCTAACCTGAAGTTTAAACATTATATTTCCCTAAGTGAAGAAACCACGGCTTAAAGAGTTTAAATGATTTATTTAAAGTTATTCAAGCAAGATGCAGGAGAGTGCTTCATATCTAGTTAAAGTGCCTTCCAATATGCCAGAGTTGCTCTAAAAATATTAATGTAATAATGTTTACTCTTTCTTGAGTCTATTCTCTGTAGTAAACACTTTTTTTATTTTATTCTGTCCTTGCAGTAGACTTCTTCTTATAGTTTTATCTGCATCTTATAGGTGAAGAAACTAAGCCAAGAACAGGTTGAAAAGTCTGTACATTTTATACAATAAGAGTAAAATTTGATAGTCAAATCAGCCAGGATTAAAATAAAACATATCCACATAGTAGTGTACTATATCTCTTCAGAGAGAAAAATATTTGTCCATATTTCTGGCTTTTCTCTGAACAATGAACCATAGATTCTAACAGCCTACCCAAATTCCTTGCTAGAATGATATTATAGATACTTAATATTTTTGAAGGAACACTATGACATTTCTGTATTTAAGTTTGAGGTACTCAAATTGGGAGGAGAGCCATGCACACTGATAAAATATAATGATGCCTTAAAGTGAGCAACTCAAGTCACAGTATAGCATGAATTAAAGCTATCTATGTAGCCATCTCTTTATCTATATGTTTTAAGCCTTGAACATCAGGAAATCATGAGTGTAGATGTACAGTGCTTCTCCAATTTACTAGTGATACTTTTAATATAAACTACACCTACAAACTGAGAATATGTTTAAGAATTCTGGAAGGACTCACATTATAATTAAATGGATATATTTCCAAGGTCACTGGAATCAGTGTTATATAGTTACAGATAAAGAACCAGCAAAATGACAAAAATTAGTAGCGAACAACTATTAAAATTGTGTCTGAATTCACTACTTAAGCTCCCGTAGCTATCTATGCAGATAATTCACTTGGATAAATGGATAAATCAGCCACTTAATTTAATATAATACAAATCCATTCTAATGTAAATATTTCATAACCAAGAAAACAACTTAACCTTCCCTTATGCAGAAAAGCATCCAGGCATATTAACAACTCTGCTTTAACACTAATGAAGAGTGTTGTCTAAGCTGGTTTTACACTCAGCATGAGCAAAAGAGAAAAGTGGCATAAGAACTTGGCACAATGACCCCTGCCATGTTCTTAAAGTACCAGCAGACTACATGTTATAATCTAATGTATTTAAACTTACATTAAAGTACTATAATTTAAATTTATATTCCTGGACATTATTTATATTTTTGTATTATGTAGTAATTATTCTGATCTGATAATCCCACCAGAGTATTTTGAAATTTTCAGAAGCTTAACATTTTTTCCAAGTTAATACATTCTTTGTACAGCTTAACCTATATTTACTATCAAGACTCAGGTGTGACTGTCCTGTTCCAGATTTAGGTAAGTTGTTGATATATAAGCCTATTTGTTATTTCTTAATCCAAATGAGAGAAAACATGTTTTATCTGTTTATTTTTATGATTAGCAAAGTGCTGAGATGCCACTGAAGTACAGATTTGTTTGGTTCATAGCTTTCTAAGTGACTAGATAGAGATTGTTTTATTTTCTAACAAGCAGCAAAAGCAAGACTGAAATTCAAAAGATACAGTTTGAAATGAGGTGACATAAATTGGACTATTTTCTTTTTAACTATGTTCTAACTCTGAATCACTCTATTATGTTCTGTTTTAAACCTTGTTTTGTCACAGACTGCCTTTTACCTGTCTATTTTTCTTTAAGCCTATTTTGGAGACTCAGATATCTTTAAGAGCCTATCAAAGAAGTTAGATCATTTTGCAGCTAACTTGGTTGAGGATATTCTCTGTATATCCTCTCTTTCTAGCTTAAAATACTTTGACATGACTGCCTAACCACCAGTTGGGAACAGATATACAAAAAAGGAAACATCAGCACTTGACTACGTTGGTAACGGGAGACTTACAGCTGATACTGTGGTAGACACAACAGCCTACCAAACCACATTCTTGCTGTCTATGCATTGTAGAAAATAAATAAATTATCTTTCTGAAAAAGGAAAATGAGTGCTCAATACATGGAGTGAAGTTAGGAACCTAAGAAGCGATACTCACAGAGCAAAATGATCTAATGCAAGGCCGATTTATAATAACTAAATTTGGTCTATGATTTAAAGTTCTGAAAACAAAACAATATCAGCCTTCTTCATTCTGTCCCTTGGTGCTTTACAGCAGGATAGTTTCAATCTCCAGAAGGCTTCTTTAATCTCTTTTAGAACAGCTATCGCTTTTATATTCTTAAATGCACTTTAACATTTGTCTTACGTAGAGGAGAAACATAATATTCTGAAGTTATTTTATCCAATGCATATGAATGCAGCAACTTGCACAGGTGAGAGAGAGAGAGAGAGAGAGAGAGAGAGAGAGGAGAAGCAGACAGAGAGAGAAAGGCAGACAGAGACACAGAGAGACACAGGAGACAGACAAAGACAGAGAGAGAACTACGGAATGTGTGTGTGTGTGTGTGTGTGTGTGTGTGTGTGTGTGTGTGTGTCCGTCCGTCCGTCCGTCTGTCTGTCTTAAAGAAAAAGCAAATTGCTTTCCTCAGGTCTTAGGAAAGGAGTTATTGATAAATACTGGTTGAACCTACATATATTTGAATCTCTTGCCTTTTGACTGCTTCTTCGAACCATACTCCCTGCTCTTGACATGAGGTCGGCAAAGAGTAGTCACCCATATCAAATCAAAGAGAGAAGATTTATAACTATTTAATAGAATCCTATCATAAAGAAATAACTCTACAGACGAATAAAGTGGAAAAGTGCATCGGAGCATTTCACATATTATGCTAACCCTGAACAAACAAACAAACAAAAATGTTAAAGGTTTAAACACACAAACACAGATACAGCACTTTTTGTTCATATTTAGAGTATCTCTGTAAGAGCAAGTACATAAAAGACAGTTGTAATATGAGTGGCCTTTAAGTATTTATGATTTCTAAAAATATTAGGAAAGATATGTTACATTGCTAAATGAAATTATAGGCAATTCATAATTTTCTGCATGCAATCAAGAAATCTTTTAATCACCCATGGCTCTAGGTTCTATCTATCTATATCTATAGCTATAGATATAATCTGAGGTCTAATTAGATGTAAAATTGAAAACCAGGATAATATTTAGACTTAAATTGTTTCTTTGATCACTTTAGGGCAAAGAAAACTAATTAAAAACATAAAGAGAAGGTGAGTGTACATCTGGTTTGGCAGCGAGAGGCATGGGATATGTTTATGTTTCTACAACTGGCTTTGCAAGTTCAAATTAGAACAAAGACCTTTGTCCCAAACCATTGTTAAAAATTTGGTGTGCTCTTCATTTGATGTTTTCCAACTGTACATCCATGCCTTACATCAGTATTCTTATAGTTTGCTGAAGCCAATGTAGTTCCCACAACAACGCAAAGAACCAACAAATTATTCAGATCAGCAACTCACAGTATTATTCTAATATTGATGTATTCATATTTAAGAAGTTTTTTTTTTTTTTTTAGACAAAACCCCAGAATTTATATAGATTTCACCAGTTTTTCCATGAATGTACTCTAGCTATTGCAGTATCCAGTCCAGGACACTAATTGCCTTTAGTTGTACTGTCCCCTTAGTGTCTTCTCGTCCATGACAGTTTTTCGGTCTCTCCATATTTTTCATGACATAGAGATTTTTGAGACATATTTTGTCAGGTTTTGTGTAGTTTGTCCCTCAAATTAGGTATGCGTGATGCTTTTTTAAAAATTAAACTCTTGTCTCTTAGATTCTAGAATATGACTTTATTTTATCTCACTTTTTCTGTCACACTTGCTGCTTTCTCCTCTTCTTCCCTACTTTTAAGTTTCAATAAATGACCAAAAAAAAATATTAATGATGTGAGGTGGTGGATGTGTTAATTTTCTTCATCTTGGTAATCGTTTCACGGTATACATATACATCAAATTATTATATTGTACATTTTAAAAATATACAATCATATATACAATTGTGTTTGTCAATTATTCCTTCATAAAGCCAGAAAAAAGTTTAAGTTAGTGAGTTAAAGTTCAGTCCCAGATCCCATCATTTTTTTTTTACTACCTCTTTCCCTTGGGGATTTCATCAAGTCTTATAGTTTTAAATAACATTTATATACAGATGATTCTCAAATATAACTCTAATCCTAATTTAGCTTATAAATTCCAGACTCATTTTTCAACTGCCTATTTGACATCTCATTCTTGATACCTAAGAGAACTGTCAAAATTAAAATGTTCAGAAATAAACTCCTAATCTCTTTCTAATGCCACCCCTTGTCAAAATCTCCATCTACACTTTTTCCCATCTCATTCAATGGTAGCTCCATTCATTTAGGTTTTCAGGACACAAAACTTGAAGTTAGCCTATGTTAGCATTGATGATCACACTAATGAGTTTTAAAATTTTAAACAACACAAGACATCCTTTATTTATGGACTGTTCCAGTTCCTAATTAAAGCAAGTTTAATAATAATAATTTTAAAAAATGTACCGAAAGATTCCAGAACAGAATTTATCGGTTCCAGGTTGTTGAATTTTCATTTTAAGAAAAACTGTGTGTTTCAACATTCAACTAAACTGCCATAACTATGCTAAATATTTAGTCGATTGCAGAGGAAACGATTCTAAAATTCTGGCCTTCCAGGGCCCCCAAGCTTCTCTGAAACAATCTTTTCATTTTTATGAAATAGATTCAGACATCTTGGGAAAGGAAGCCATCATTTATTAAACAATTATTAGCTGTCAAACCTGTGCTTGGGATATTTATATTCCAGGACCACAACGTATTAGAAACCTGATGACTGGTCCAGGATGGATTGACATTATTGAATCTGCTTGGAACAGTATAATTTTCAAAGGATGACCTTCAGGCTGGTATTTGCCTAGGTGAGTCATACCACAGGGCCTGTCAATAGACAATCAGGCATGTGCTGGGAGATGAGCTATGGCCCACTTTTGTTGGAAAAACATTAATCATGAACCTAGGGCATCAGGTCTACCTATTACAGCAATTGGCATACTCTAGCCATCAAATAACAATAAAGTATACATTCTTATGGTTTTTATACTTGGCACAAATGTAAATGAATGAATCTGTATGTACACATACTATGTTAATATGTATACATGGTTCTAAAAAAACATTGACAATCACTTTTGTCCTTTGAATCAACAACTGATTATATGATAAAACAAACCAACATTATAAATTTTTATGTATACACCTTGCCCTGAGAAGTACCATATTGAATATTCAATATTCGAACCATGAATTACAGATAAAATATTCTGAATATTCAAACCAACAATTACAGATAAAAACACTGTTCTATAAGAAGCATAGTATTTTCCTCCAGAATTCATTCAATCAATAGTCAGTCTTGAAATAGAAATATTTCAGGCTGTAGTTGTCAGATAAATATAGGACACCCAGTTAAATTTGAATTCCAGATAAACAATGTATATTATTTTAGCAATGCAATGTTCGGGACATACTTAAAATAAATAAATTATTCATTGTTTTACTGTGTGTGAGAAGAGAAAGGCAGGTAATTGGGTGCCTCTACACTGTATGATAGATATTACAGTAAGTTGGGTACCAGAACAGTTAGATGTAGATCTATCTTAGCCATTTATGGGGGTTATGGAAGATATCAGAAAAGGGTCAGCATCTAAACCAGTTCCTGAAAGACAAGTAGATGTTGACCTGGAAAGGAAGTCATCGATACAAGTTAGATATTGATATAAATTTAAGAAAAGATCTTCAATTTGGGAACAGAACATTATATTTCCAACTTATCTAATAAAAACAAATGCTCAAAAGTAATGAATTTGAGCTCTAGTTTTTTTAATCTCTGCATTTTGTATTAGTCAGGATCTAGTCAGGAGACATATATACATAGATACGTACATACTAGTATTTTAAACAGAACACATTTAAAATAAAATATTCTTGTTTTAGTTTCATCCAGGTTTGTCAGAAGTTGCAAGGATTTTGAACATGGAGGACATTATACTAACTGAAGTAAGCCAGATGCAGAAAGACAAATACTGTATGATCTCACTTATATGTGGAATTTAAAGAAGTGAACTCACAGAAGCAGAGAGCAGAATGGTGGTGTCAAGGGCTGGCAGTAATGTGGAGTGGGGGAAACAGGGAAATATTGGTCAAAGGGCACAAAGTTTTAGTTATGAAGGATGAATAAATATTGAGAACTAAGGTACAACAATGCAACTATAGTTAATAATATGTACTTGAAACTTGCTAAGAAGATAAATTATAAGTGTTCTCACCACACACACACAAATGGTAACTATCTGAAGAGTTCGAACGTGGTGATTATTTCTCAATATATATCTATGTCAGATTAGCATATTGATATCTTAAATGTGTCCAATTCTTAATTATCAAATATACTTCAGTAAAAAGTACATAAAATATTTTTCTTAGGTATATGGTTTGCTAACTCACTACGTGACTGAAAAGTTAAGAGACACTAAGATGTCACCAAGGTGGCAACTTCAGGAAGCTGCTCCCATCCCAGCTCCCACTACAGAACTGAGCAGTGGGCCTAGGTTGCTGAGACCTAGACCTCCAAGGAAAGCACGCTGCTTTCTCAGCTGGTGTCTCTGAGAGGGATGGATAAAGATGGTTGAGCAAGTTTTGGAAAACTGTAAAGTGGACCGTGCTGCTATTGCAGAAGGAGCTGTCACCTCCAGGGTGAAGAAGAGGTGCTGGAGTGAAGCTCACAAGACTGACTGTTCTAGAAAACGGGAAGGACTTGAGAAGCAAATAGGAAGGAGTAACTATTTTCTCCTCTATCCTTGCAGTCCTCCTTTAGTGCTCCTTCTTGGCAGAAACTAATAGAAAGGCTACAAGCAGAGCAAAAACATGGACCACAGAATCCCAGTTTCGGCACCAAAAACGAGGTTTAGAACGACAGCTTGGAGCTGAAGATGATTTGATAATTAGCACACCTTATTATAAGTCACTCTATGAGGATATCCTATAGAAATTATCTTTCATCATGTTTTTTTTTTTTTTTGTAATTTTTGCTTTTTCTCTTCAAAGTATTTTACTATGTCACAGGAAAAAATAACCTTGTTAATTGATTTTTTTTATCATTCGCAATCATACAACAGTTTTCTTGATCCTTGCAATCTTTCACATACTCTTTTTTCTCCTTAATCAATGTAACTTTATTGCCATGCAGACTTCTCTCTTTTACATTGCCAATTTTTATTCCTCATTTTATTAGTCTCTACTGCAATGAAATTAATGAAACCATGTTTCACCAGTAATTGGCTTATTAATGGTGCTACAATTATTTTATTAGTCACCTGAGACTTATATTAAAGAATTTTCACTTTCTGCCAGAAACTAGAGTTCTTAGTGAATGTAATGAAAAGGTACATGTTATTCCCCAAGCTGAAGAAAGATAAGAAAGTTCTAGATATTTTGCATATTAATAGGTTGAACTGGGAAAGATTTGAATCCCTCCAATTTTATGTGGCGATCCCGTACCTGCTATTTATTATAAGAATGAATGTGACCACAAGTTTATGGCCCCCCAATTCCACCCCACTAATAACCTTTTGGGACAAGACATTGGGACAACTTCAGGTATAAGAAGCAATGGCAAACATTCAAAAGCCTTTCATAAGATAGCTGTAAACTATAATCAAAGACATTTATCTCATATTTAGTGCAAAATTATTTTTGTCTCACACTGTATTTTGTACATCCTATAGAAATTATTATTTTTCCACATTAGTACAAAATAACCAAAATAAATATATGGTGACACCTATTAAAATACTATCCATTTAACCATAGGCATATGAAAATTAGAACTCATAAACACAATTAACCTGAAGCTAATGGTAACAATATGACAAATAAAACCCTCTTCCAGTAACAGAGAAAGTAAAATTCAGAAATTAAATCTACACTATAATTAAAGGAAAAGAGAAAAAGTGGAGATTTTTGTATCCTCTGATTTAGTAAGCTCACTGATAATGATATAATCAACATTATTTTGAGTATCCTAAAGATTATCTTTGAATTCATAAGACTTTAAAATGATGTTTACATCAATTTTTTTTATATAAGAAGAATCAATAAAGCAAAGCATGTTGTATAGTATTTGTCCAATTAATGGATTTGAGGTGGTTTAACATTATGTACTAACACTAAGTTGCAAAGATGGAAAATTGCAGAACACAAAAATTATTTTCTACATAGTATAAAATAATATTTAGTAACTTCATTGTCCTAATTGATGACTTGTTTTACATTATATACTGTATGTTGAATGTAGCTATAAAATAAAATTTCCATTCCAATTAAAGATATTCATGATCACCTGCAATACAAAGGCAATACAAATATGGGAGGAAAAGTTTCCATTTCATAATTAATTGGCATAATTAGTAACATTTTAGAACTTCTCTACCAAGTTGACTGGGATGAACATTCATCATTGGTCTTGATCACAGTTTTTACTAGTTCCTGCCCTCAATTCATGCCCATTAGAAATGCACATTGGTTAAATCACGAGTCTTCAATATTTCCTGAAAACAATATTTCTTTGATTCTTATGTGGAGGAAATGTCAAAGAATTAAAAAGGATACAGAAAAGTCTAAGTAAATAAATATAAAACCATTTAGATTCAGTATAGATTTAATATAACTAGTTAGTTTGATAGAAGAAAAAATATGTGGCTAATAAAATTGTCAGGTTGAATTTTATGTTGTTTATGGCTTAGGCCATAAGAAAAAGCATCGAGGTTTCTTTGTATCTCATCTTAAAGCAAAGTCATAATTTATACAGAACATTTATAGTAGTTAAATATGCCTTCTATTTAAGAATATAGTTTCACTCTAACACAGACACAGCATTAAGCCAAGGAAATATATTCAGTTACCCAATCCTCTTAGGTGGTTTCTTAAAACTGCTGATTATATTGACTTTTACACTGTAAGAGTACTGAGGTTTTTATTAAGTTTACAAACATCTCTCTAGACATCAGTTTATTTAATACAATTTCACAAAACCCTAAAAAAGACACTATTAAAGATGAAATCCTTGAAATAATGATCACACATAAAAAATACATGTTCCATGTACACTATTATTCCTCTCTTCTGAATATTGAACTATTACTATCACACTGTGAAAAAAAATGGGTTCCTGCCTCCTCCTGTGTCTATTTCAATGATTTTATTTAGTCAAATAATTGTATGAAATCCAACATGATTTTCTGTGTGGAAGATTGGAAAGCAGAGTAAGAAAATGAGATATGGTGGATCAGAGAAAGAAAAAGAGGGAAGAAAAAGCATAAAGTCATTAAGTGAAAAGGAGTATTTCTAATCTACAATAACATTTATGAAATAGAGACATCCCAGCCTTTTTTGATGTGATAGGTTATTGTTTGTATTGATTTTAGTTTATAAGTTCTCAAGTTCTTTCTATTTCTCATTTAAGAAAGTACCATAAAAATTCATAAATAATCTGCATCCAGAGAGTCAGTTTCACTAAAAGAATCCTGAGAACTGTGACACATTAATCTTGTGACTGTGCATTGGACACTCAGAGATATAAATTTTAGAATAGGCTCTTGAGAATCTAAAGAAGTCAACCTCATGTTTCCACCCTCACAGCCCCACAGAGAAAATTTTTGATAGCAATGTAAATCAAGAAGTCTAGTGCACACAAACACACATTATATGTAAAGGCAGGCACATGTAGATAATAAACATTTATGGCTTCGCAGAGGAATAGAAACATAAATGTTACTTGAAATTGCAGGCAAATTAAGTATTGGCAAATGAATAGTAACAATTTAGCCAGTACTATTCTATCTGATTTGAGCCATACGTTTTGGCTGCCTAGTTCATTGTCAGTATATCTCTTGTGACATCTAGTACTAGTACTACTACTCTTTGAGGCATGGCCAACAGTGGGGAAGACACTTGATGGAATAGAGAAGACACTAGATACAGAGTAGAGACACAGATAACCTAAGGAAAGTATACTTTTCATAGTGTAGGTCCTTTCAGATACAATGCACAAAAAATAAATTGCTTTCTAACTTAATACAACAGCACATTTCACCAACAATTTTCAAGTATTTCCTTAGTTCACAATAATAAAAGAAAGGGAAAATAATAGTAGACAGAACTCTTGTAGAAAGACAACTCTTTTTTTTTTTTTTTTTTTTAATAAGAATATGCATCTTAAAGACAGCCTGGGGAGGATCGAAATCAGATGGCTCAGCATCAAATCACAACCAGATGCCATTGTGTTAGTCAATTCAGGCTGTCTTAAGACAGTGCCTCAGACTGGAAAACTTACACAACAGAAATTAATTTTCTCACAGTTCTGGAGGCTAGATCAAGATCAAGGTGCCAAAAAGGCTGATTTCTGGTGAAATTGGCTTCAGATGGCCTTCTCTCTGTACGTGTGCTCTTGGTGTCTCTCTCATTATAATAATACCAATACTATGGGATCAAAGCTTCACTTTTATGGTCTCATTTAAGTTTGAGCATCTCCTTAAGAACCCTATCTTCAAATATAGTCACATTGAAGGTTAGGGCTTCAACATATGAATTGCGGGTGGTATGGGGGACACAATTCCATTCATAACAGCTATCAAAGAGCTTAAGTATGTACATGTCCATAGATTTTGACATTGGAATACCCTGTTTGAGAGATGGCTCTGCCACTGACTGTTACTGTGGACCTTGTATGATGTATTTCACTCTTCACTACTCAATTTCTCAATAAAATGGGGATTAGAGCAGTAATTTCTTCATATGTTTGTGAAAGTTTAATAAAACAGTTTATGTGAAGTTCAGGGTGCAGAGCTCGGTACATAAAATATAATTTATAAGTGGTACTTATAAATATGATTTTATCTAAATGAATTATATAGAGGGAACAAGTTATAATGAGACTTTCTAATTGTACAATTATTTCCTTAAGTACAAAGAAAAACATCTTCTTTTTGTACCTTTGTTTTCTTATCATTAGGAATGGCAACTCAAAACAATGAGATAATGCCTATATAGCTTTCTGAGTTTCACAAATATGAACTTTACCAAAAATGAAAATTTTAATATTAGTAAACAGCAGCATACATATTAGCTTAAAAGTCATTTCTTTACAATTAACAATTTATAACCATCTAGAATGTATAGTAGGTACATAATTATGGTTTCTGGACTATTTATATGTTGGTTGTGCTTTTGTTTTTGTTGAGTTGTATTGGGCTTTGATTTAACATGAAAGACTTGTGAAAAGAATAGAAGAAAGCAGAAACGTTCCGAATGACATCTTATCTTGGTTCTTTCCTGTTCGACTAGACTACTAGTTGGAACCATGGAACACTGATTTCCCTGTTGGACAGAAGGACCTGAGGAGAAATCCCTGTCATTTTTTCCATTCTCGCTCTATTCGTGTGTGGATAAAGGATGTAGAAAAATGAAGTTAGGGGAAAGAGTAATTATTAGCCATTTGTTACTTATAGGTTTGCGTAACTTCTAAAAGAGTTTTTAATCATTCTATTTGTCAAATTAGCAGTGCATAGTAAAATATATTTTTAAAAAATAAAAAAAAGGATTAAAAAAGAATGTATAAGTGTATTAAACTAAAAAAAGAGTAAGTGGTTGCAAAGAAAATAGAAAAATCAACTCAGGTGCATTAGTTATTTTTAAAAGAGTTATAAATTCAAATATATAGCTAAAAGTCCAAAAATTACTCTTTCGTGAACAAAATCTGATGGAAATACCACATTTTATTTTATTTTGATTTTCAAAAATAGGTTATATTTGAAGTTTTAGGCTAAATTATTTTTAATTTTATAAGTACAAAAGGTCTTAACAACACACTTAAGCCCCTTTTTACGCTTGGCTTATTCAAAATGGCAACATTTTTATTAAATATTTTTTGTTATTTTCATTTGTATTGTGTGGAAACATTAAAAATATTATTTCAGAAACATTTGTCACTAAGAGAAAGAGATCAAAAATATAAGAATCTACAGAAACTTTTAAAGCATAGTTATAAAATTATCTTTAAAGATTTTAAAACTTGATTTTCCATATTAAATTTCTTTGAAAAATAAACAATTATTTTAAAATTTGAAACTTTACATTATTCAGATGAAAGATTTAATGATTTGGAAATGCAAATAAAAAGAAAACCATTAATCATTATTTCTGTTGAATATTACTTATTTGCACTGAGCAAATACAAGGTGATTTTAGTTAAGATATATATTTTAGTTATTAAAGATACTTGGAGATATTTTCTTTATATGAATTCTTCTCTAGCTTGTATTTCACTTTTATTTAACCAGAAATAGTAATAGCAGAGATATCTATGTGGAATGCTATTTCTTTTCATTTCACTGACTAAAGAAAGACTTTGAAAAGACCTATGAAGAAACAGAGAGAGAGAGGAGAGAGACAGAGTAGTTATAAGGTACTTGCCATTCCCAGATGCTGGTATAACTGCAGAGTCAATTCTACTATTACCTGATATCAGAAAGCTATCAGAAAACTGATATCTAGACCCTCTAGATAGAAGCTAGAAACCTGACATTCTATTTTCAAGAATATGCAGCAATATATTTTCAAGAATCCCTTAATGAAATGATTTTTTTTTTTTTTTAATTTCCACAAAGATGATTTTTGCAAGCAAAAGAGACTAAGAGTTTCTTTTTGGTATAAACAATTGTGTTTTATTAAACTTAATAATTCAAAAATCAATTTCTTAATTCTTTAAAATATATCAAATTTTATTAATTACTTTTGAGAGATTTTGGAGTAACATTTTATCTGAATGTAGATTCTAAACTGCATTCTAAACTTAATTTTTTTAATTTTCTTTTTAAGTAATAAACTTTTACAACTAAATTGGTTAACTTTATATTCTCAAAAATGTTGTGAAAGTCTGAAAAGTTTAGAAAGAGCTTAATTTAGCATCCTAAATTCAAATCAATTATTTAATTGCACCTCCAGATTGGAACTACACAGTTGATGCTTTAATGGACACAGTTATCTTAACCATACACAAGTACAAATATCAAATATGTACAGCTTCTTTCTTAATGAATACATGAATACAATAATTTTTAAAATTGTTCTTATAGACTTACATATTTAATTCTGAATTATTCCAATATTAAAGAGCCTTACTTCTTCGAGGAAGGCCCTTCCCATCTGACTTAACAGAATATTACAAGGAGAGATTTTTGCTGGGTCTGAGATCAGAGCAGTAAATACCCAGAGTGACACTTAGATTGTCATACTGAAACCTTTTTGAATAGGCTTAAGACCTCGAAAGAGAATTGTTCTCGTCTCAAATTATCCAATTTCCTTTCATCCAACTGAAATTTGCCACTTTTAGTGAAGTTGAACACTCAGTTGGATTTTGTACATTGTTGGCTTTCAAATATATATAAATATAATTTCTTAACTCAGAAAAACCTTGCATTTGTTTTTACTCATGGATATATAAACATCAATGGATATTTAAAATAATATCTGAATGAATTCTAGACACAGCACGTCACATGGCCTGTCTTCATTGCCATCGTGCTGCTTATAGCTCCATGTTTTGCCAAGTGTTTTTTCTACATTGTATGCCTTCAGTCTAGGCTTCTAGATGTTCTGTTCTTCCAAACCTTGCAGCACATGCTGCTTGAACACATGGTGGGCTAGATTCCTCACAGGATGGACCAGGGGTTTCTAGCTTCCTTTTCAAAAACTGAATCCTATTATCTGTTAACCTTGGTTTTGATATCGTTCTTGATCCAAATTGGTTGAACCATTGGGAGTGATAATTCTGCAGTCTGCTATTTTGCAGAATTCTCAGTGCCTAATGATGTATGGTAACATAGGGCTCTTCTCAGAACAAACACTCTAGATATTACTCAAATTAAGTTCAAGGACAACCTCTCCTTTTCAGATGATAATTTATATTGTTATCCACCTACTGAGGGTTTAATCCTAGATGCACTTCATTCTAGCTTCTTCCTTTACTCATTGACTGTGGCTGAACTACCAGCAAACCTAGAAACTAACCCCACCAGGGTAAAGACATATATGGCACCATGAACACTATTTCAACTAATAAATACTATATTTTGTTGTCTTTGTTATTGATGGCACTTTTTAAGTATGCATCTCTCTTCATCTTAAAACCTAAAACTCCAACCAAAATAGAGAGTACATGACTTATATCTCCCACTTTAAACATCATTGACTTTTCTTATATTTTCCTACTTGAACACTTTCTACAAAGCAAGCACCTTGTTATTGTATTTTAAATTATGTCTTAACATTGCACAAAACATTGCAATAGAAATATTTCTCCATAGTCAAGAATGATTTCTAACTTCTTCATAGAAAAATTATAAATTGATTGAACATCTAAAAAAGGAAATCATAGATCTTGTTTTCACATTATTCTGAAGAATCCTCCTGAGAAAGCATTCAGACCGATGTGGGGGTCACATAGAAGTAAGTCGTAACTCAAATAAAATCTAGGGCTTGGTAACAAATTCATATTCTGCACCAGCAGAAGTGGTGGTGGCCTTTTTAAGACTGAGGAGGGAACAATTAAGATTCATGGGATTAAAATAGAAGATAAGGAATAAAAGAGTAATTGTGTTTTATCCTTACTCAATATTGAGTTAGGACTTCCTGATGAAAATTTAAATCAAAATTGTTTTAATGAAAATATAAAATGTGAAGAATAGAGAATGTAAGGGGAGGAGGTAGTAAGGGATCTTTGCTAGTCAAGGCTATATTGCCATCTGTCTTAGGAAGATTCTTCCCTCATCTAAGAAAATGACATACTTAACCATTGTCATTAGTGTAACATGATGCATCAATAATAAGGCCATTCTCAATAAACTATTTAAGTATGTTACATCAATAGAAGAGAATGAAATCATGAGTGTTTCAATTATTACATCTTATTCTATACCATGACAAGTCTGCATGCTTTCTATTTGTAAAGGTTTTGAGAAAAATAAAAGATGTGGATTATCAGTGCTCTTGAAAATAAAAAATGTTGTGGTTGAAATTCTCAGTGTCAAACATGTAAGATATAGAGGGGTGCAGAAGTTCACTAGGCCTTGAGATTTAGACAGTAACTAAGCAATGTCTTCTGTGCTTGACTGCGAATGAACCTCTCCGGGGACACTTCTTCAAAGATCAGGAGGAAGGAGAATTACTGAGGGAGGAAAAGATTCCTTACTGTTCATATTTCTGAAAAAAATAACTCAGGAAAATTTATTTAAATAGAAGAAGGCTAAGAAATTAGGGTGGTAGATATTAGACAATTATCTTGAACATAAAAAGAATCTGTTACTTAACTTTTTAATAGTATCTATTTTGTCAACTGAAATGGTCATTTACTGACTCATGAGAAGAGTCACTTTTCTTTAGGGCATAGCAAAAAGAAGGATGTTTCCTTAGACTCATGTCAAAAATGACCAACTAAAGAAAAGAATTTCTGAGCAGTGTGTGGTTTCGGAGGAAATTCTGCTAAAGGAACTTGAGGCAGTGGTGTCTCCATCAAGATTGAGAACAGAAGTTGACTGGTAAGTAAAATTTCTCTTTTCACCCTGCCCACCAGACATCCAGGTAGTTTCTCTCTCGCTCTCACTCTCTCTCACTCTCTCTCCCTTCCCTCTCTCTCAGAAAGATTGTAGTGATAACCAGATGGATATATGATAAAAGATAGATGATAGATTAGATAGATGATACATAGCTGTATTTAACTACATGTAAGAGAAACATATAGAAGAGAAAAAAATATAGATTATGAAAAAGTAATGAGAAAAGCATGTATGAAACCTTTTAAAGTAAATGAAGGGTGAAGTGAAGTATAATGTCCTTTGCTTGCTTCTAGAATTCCTTTCTTTTCTCCCCTCTCCACCAACCAAGATACCCAAGGGAGTTTCTCTAGCGAAATTTTAGCAACGTAATATGTGAGTGTTATATATGATTCAGAGGAAAATAGCCATGCTCTACTCTCCAAGCAGTCTAGGGATTTCAGTAGGGTAAAGTGTGTTCATATTCGTGTGGTTTTCACTAGGATTTTGGGAATGATTGCTCTTTCCATCAGACATGGTGTATGCAAGTAGAGAGTATTGTGAAGATGTAACTCAGGACCCTACGAACCAAATAACTTCTCAGTTGTACATAGTTCATTCCCGTGGAGACAGTGGACAGAGAAATAAGGCTGAAATGAAACAGTTTATCCTAACCTTCTATAACCAGCTCACATGGGTTTAATTTAAATGGACTCATAAGACCTGGTTTTCACACACACACACAAATAATTAAATGGATTAGTTTTGTGTGTGCGTTTTTTGTTGTTTTTTTTGTTTTTTGTTTTTTGTTTTTTTTAAATAAAGGCACAGTAACAAAGAAATAAAAACAACACTTACTCCATGGACAAAATCTTCCACCTTTTCCTGGAGGAAGCATCATTTACAATCTATGCATTTTTTTCTTGTGCTGCTGACTCAGATGGATAGAAGTGGTTGCTAGGGGCTGAGGATGAGGGAGGGGGAAATAAGAAGTTGGAAAAAGTGCATGAAGTTTCAACTATAAAATAAATAAGATTTGAGTGAAGACCTAATGTAAACATGGTGTCTATAGTCGATAACACTATATTGTAGAATTGAAATTTGCTGAGTATAGAACTTTCACATTCTCACAAAATAAATAAACAGTGAATATGAGAAGTTATGGATATATTAATTAACTCTGTGGAGGAATCCTTTCACAATGTATATCAAAACATCATGTACACTTTAAATATATCTTACAATTTTATATTTTCAGTTATACCTCGGTAAAGCTGAAAGAAAAAGTAGCTGCCAATTGGCAAGTATTACTGACTCCTTTTAGAACATAATTTGGATGGTCATTGCCTCCTTTTCCAGGTCTTTGTTCTTTAATAAAGTCTTAAAGCATCTTTAGAACATGTCGACTGTGTGCCAAAGCTTTGGCAGTCTATGAAGAAACAATCTTTGTGTAGTGACTCCCCTTCCATCCTCATAATCAGGTGTGAGGCCTGACAAGCTTGTCTGTCATCCACAGGTTCTATTATTAAATTAGAAGCAATAGGTTACATGGGACTTACTTGTGAGCCTTTCTCAATTAAAATCAGGGCTTAATTTGTTTTGCCACACCGCTTTAGCTTTCTGAAACTCTAGAAAGTATTCAGTAACACCAGCAACTAAGTAAGCATCATGAGGGAATTATTTGTTAGCCCGTTGAGGCATGTTACTTTCACTTTTCATAATAGTGCCCTTAAATTCACAAACTGGATACTCATTCTCCATTCTTAAGTACCCAAGGTAGAACTTCCAGAGACTTCCCATTTTCGGAAATCACCACTCAGTGTGACACATGAAATTTTTTTAGACTCTGAATAAGCCCACATAGGAGTGGAGGAGGAGAGGATATTCATTATTTTCAAAAGCTCCTGTTTAATTTAGTTAATTAATTAATTTAGTTAATTAATACTAACCAGTTGACTCAATTAACATTAATTAATAATTCATAAAATCTCTTTGACATGTTTCAAATTTTTTTTCTTGGAACTTTTAATTATTAGAAGGAATGTAATGATAATTCACAAGGAAGAAGAAAATAGATAAGACACAATGAATACTCAATGTCACTAGCACTCAAGTAAATTAAAATTAAAATAAGAACATCATATAATTTTCACCTATCAAACTGGCAGAGTTCTTTAGTGGCGATATGCCATGTTGAACATGAAACCAGCCATGTGGTAACACTTAGGTAGAAGGGAAATTAGTACCATTTTTCTGGAAACTGTTTTGACAATTTCTAAGCTCTTTATTTTTCCAATTAGAGTTGACATTCAATATTATTTTATATTAGTTTCAGGTGTACAGCATAGTGGTTAGACATTTATGTAATTTATGAAGTGATTCCCCCCATCCCCCAATTAATCTAGTACCTACCTAGCACTCTACAGAGTTATTACAATAATATTCCCTATGCTGTAGTTAAGATCCCCTATGCTGTAGTTAAGATCCCCTATTTCGTAACTACCAATCAGTACTTAATTCCTTCACCTCTTTCACCGTCTCCCCAACCTCCCTCCCATCCAACATCCATCAATTTGTTCTCTGTATCTATGAGTCTGTTTCTGTTTCATTTGTTTATTTTGTTTTTTAGAGTCCACATATACTTGAAATCATATAATATTTGTCTTTGTTTGATTTATTTCACTTAGCATACTTTCCAACTCCGTCTATGTTGCAAATGGTATGATTTTATTTTTTATGGCCAAGTAATATTCCATTGTATGTATGTACTGCTTCTTTATCCAATCATCTATTGATGGGTATTTAACAGATTTCAGTTTTTTATTTACTGAAAAGCACTGCTACTCAACTCCTGACAATTTAATACACTTACATATGCCAGGAGAGTATAATACTGAAAAAGTGACTGCTTTTATATTTTCAGGAACTGTCTCCCATCTCTGAAAACATTTTAATAAATTAAGCTACAGAATATAAAAAGAAACTCAGTTTTCAAGCTTAATTTTATTGTAATTAAAATTTTTCCATTAAAAATAAAAAGAGAATACCATTTGAGAGCTCCTTTAGATTCTTTTGACCACGATGGGGGAGAAGATCCAATACACCAAATTACAGAAGACAGCCAAAAGATTTTTACTAACTTTTAATATTTTCACATTTTTTCTTAAATAGAATTGAGTTACACAGAAAAAAATTTATCATGATCTTTAGTTCATGACACATTGTCATCAATGGCCCCGTTTTCCTTATTTATTGGTTAGTTTATTTATTTTAGTTATATAATAACCTACACATGAACTCACTACCCAACAAGAAGACAAGAACATTGACAATAAATTGACTGGGACAGAAATTGTGGCTTCACCAAGATATTCAATTATAACTCTAATGTTCAGCAAAGCAGTGCCAGATTTATTTATGTTAGTATGGAAACATTAGAAACAAGCAAGAATAACTTTAAATGGAGAGACACTTCTCATGGGTAATTTGCAAGCATTCCAGGCATTCTTGGCTTATTGTAATAGAAAATCTACATTCTGGGTAGGAACACAAAGGTTCCTGTGGAATCTTGCTTAAGAACAACAGGATTGTAGTCACAGCCTGTGACTTCCATCTAATTTGCAAAGTAACAGCAATTTTATAAAAACAATTACTTGAAGAATGTTCACTGTTTTTCAGGATCATAGGAGGAGTGTGACAACTGTCTGAAAATTTTCTCTTTTGAGGCAACAAGTTGAGCGTATATCCCTTCCCTTATCTTCTCTGCTAAAGGTTTTTTTATAATTTAAATACAACCACACAGTTGTCAGTAAGTGAGATTGTCTGTCTATCATCTATCTATCTATCTATCTATCTATCTATCTATCTATCTATCTATCTATCTATCTATCTATATCTATCTATCTATCTATCTATCATCTATCTATCTGTCTGTCATCTATCATCTATCTATCATCTAATCTCTGTATTTTCAAACTTAGGTAATATTTTAAGACCTCTGCCATGGATCCTATTCTTTTTTTTTTTTTTTTTGGTAGAACTGCTGTTATTTTATAATGACAATGCCTTACCGTTGCCAGATCTTTCTATCAGACTCCCAGAAAATGATGAGATTTTAAATCAAGTCTAGTGCTCCTGGCACTAGACTTAATTTTTTTTTAAAAAATGAAGTTTAATTTTAATTGTAAGTGTAATTTGAAAAATATAGAAAATGTAGAGACGTTGTAGAAAGAAAAAAAAAATCACCCAATACAGTAACTGAAATGACTGTTAAATATGTCACATCATCTCACTCTTTTTCTCAAGCCTTTTAATATTTTCTCATTTCTCAGACAGTAAACCTCAGTTCTAACAATGGCTTAAAAGGCCACTGTGATCCATACTCTTTCTCTTATTTCTCCGACCTCATCCCCTGTTACTCACCAGCTTGCTGGTTCTGCACCAACCACACTGGGCTCTTGGTTGTTGTAGATATGTGTCTGCAATGAGGGGTTTGGGGGTCTCACTGCAGAGCCTCTGTACTGGCTGTTTCTTCTTCAGGCACAGTCTCATCTCTGACCTTGAAAACTAGCTGCTTTGGTCACTGTGTCACCTTCTTTAACAAAGTGCCCAAATATTACCCTCTCAAGAAGGCCACACCTATTGCTTTATTTAAAATGTCGATCTTTTCCCTATTCCCCGCAAATGCCATTCACTGGCTATTGTCTTTGTCTATGTTCACTTTCTTCATAAAATGCATCCCTTTCTAACATAAAACATAATTTATTTAGTGGTTTTGTTTGTGGTCTGTCTTCTTCCGCCTGAGTGTAAGATCAGGACTCGGACGCATCTCTAGCATGTAGATGAGTCTTAACACACAGTTTCTACTCAATAAACATGCAACAAACACTGTTTTCATTACTCCGGCCCCAACGGTAACAATTTTATTACTTTTTTAGTATTATCTTCTATTCTTTTTTTTTCTCCTTGCACATTGTTACTTCTTATGTTTCAAGAAATGTTGTGTTATCCAGTTCTCCTTAAGCTTCCGAGCCCTTCTCTATAACGAATAGGAAAGGAAGTCAGATTTGACAAGGTTTCAGTACGCTTTATCCATGTAGTTGGAAGCATTTTGAAAGTCCGATGTTTCTCTATGCCTGGAGGCTCACTGTCTGACATGACTTTCTCAGCATTTGACAGCACTACTAGGCAACGATTCCATAACCGACACCGCTCTTCCTCCCACGCTCACTGCAACCTCATACAGAGAGGCCTCTCTCAAGTCAGGTTGTTGGGCCCTGAGTTGTACAAGATTCTTTTGCCTCTCAATTTTCTAGCCTTTTAGAGAAGTCAATCCACTACTCCCTGCTTAGTTGGGTCCCTCACACCAGGGAGAGAATTTATTTTAGTGCTTTGACTGATGCCTGCAAGCATGTAATAAAGTGGGCTGCTTTCTGCCCAGCCACACTTCTGAAACTGTTACAGCTTTTACCGCTCCAGTCCTATAGATCTACTTCTTTTAATGTAATGTTTTTCTCTAGAATCAGTGCTTTGAGCATTTTTGGAATGTGCTGTGTTATTAACATAAAATATAAGAGCAAAAGATGTAATCTTAATAGAATTAAAGACTGCCTCTATTCTGGTTAAAGCCCTGCTAGAAATTTCAGATGCGGTTTGGAGAGGTCAGGGTTGGGACATAGATTGTGGCTCTCTCCAGATGTAGAGGCAGCATCAAAAGGACAACAGTATTTTCTCCAAAGGGAAGCTCACACTACCAAAAGGAGGATCATCACAGCTGTACTAATTTGTTTGATCTTTTCTCCTCTCTTGCGTCTCTTGAATTGTGCTATTGCAGAGCTGTGCTGATACTCACCTGATGAGTGGGGGGAGGAATCTTCCTCTATTATATCTTAAGTAAAGAGGGCATTTTTGTGAGAAGGCCCTATGCTACTCCAGTCTGAAAAGTTTTCAGTCATTTAGGGTAGATTCTTCCTCTATGTTTCACAAATCTGCCCATAAAAATGAGAAAGAATGTAAAATCTTCACATCATACAAAGGCATTACCTGTCCTTACCTTTTAAGACTTTATTTAAATATTATGTGGATTAGATACATAAATGTTTCTGATGTTTTGCATCTGACTTTCGAGAAAGATACATAGGCTAAAGTAAGGTAAATGAATAATGAATTCAAAAGTTGTCTTAAATTTATTCTTACTTCAAAATATAGAAGAGTCACATGGACATATAATGTTAAATGGACCAAATTGCTTAATGATCCTGTCAGCACATGCTTGTAAAATTCAGATTTGCTCCTGTAGTTTTTCATGGTTTATTTAATGCTCAGATTCTTAATTTCATTACATCATCCTCATTCAAGTTAATGAGGTTTTGACATATTTAAAAGGAGGTAAATCTAATGATGAAATCATATACACAAGTCAAATTACATTTAAGATGTTTTTCTACTTATCACTAGAATTAAAGGTGTAATCTAATATGGATTTTTGATTAAAAACAGATGGTTAACATCTGTTCTCAAAATAGAAAAAAAAGCACCTTTTTATTGAAAAGTGTAAGTCACTGAGGTAATATTTAATGAGGATGACATGCTGAATGTAGTTTGATTCTGTCTCCATAAATAGATTCTGATATTTGTCTACTAAATGAGTAACTAGAATAAAAATAAATACATTCTTAGAACAATGTCCTTATAGGAATCATCCTGTTTTGCAAGATGTTCCAGAGGTCAGGTGTATGAACTTTCAAGCATGTCATCTTGTCCAGGCATATATGAAAAGTTCCCAGAATGAAGACAGCCCAGGTCAAAGAATAAGAGGTTGACAAATATGAAGAGAAGATGATATGGCCAAACAGGAAATTTTTGGATAGCTTTTTGAAAATGAGGCTTTTTGTAAGAGAGAGATTCTGAGAGGGACCCCATGATTCCTGCCTCCTGGTATTCACACCTTTATGCTATCATGTCCTCTTGAAAGTGGCAAGCCTGAGACTTGCTTCTACCTAATAGAATACAGCAAAGGTGACAGGATATATGTGATTACATGTACATGATTATAGTGCATAAAACGGTAACACCTGTATTGGGAAAAACACATTTTCTCCCTTGCTGACCTGGAAGAAGCAAGCTGCTACATTTGTCTGTCCCCATATTAAAAAAAAAAAAAAAAAAAAAAGAAGCAAGGAGCTGAGGATAGCATCTGGCCAAAAACCAACAACAGCAACAACAAAATGAGAACCGAAGTTCAGTAGCCTGCAAAGAAAGAACTGAATTCTGTCAAGAACCACAGGAGTTTAGAGGTAGATTTATCCCCAGTTAGACCTCATATGAGACTCCATTCCAGACCAACTCTTTGATTGCAGGGTTAAGATTCTGAAGCAGAGATTCCTGTTAACCTAAGCCTGCTTCTGACCTGCGGAAAATGTGAGATAATAAATGGGTGTTATTTTAAGCATCTAAATTTGTGGCAATGTTATTTTGCAATGATACATAAAATCATTTTCCACTCTCCACTTCATAAAATGTTCCTTGTCACTAAAAAAAAAGAAGGCAAAGCACTCAAGCTTGACAGTGTAGCTGCAGGAGACAGAAGTTAACCCTTAAGAATAGTTTAGAAACTACACAGACATGTTCAGCCTTGGTGCCTCAGGAACAGTGGTGATAGTTTGTAAAAACGTAACTTTGCTAAAATTTCTGTACGAATCGAGAATATAATTTATTGAGCTTTATAGGGTAGTGTCTTGGAGGAAATAATTATTTTTTTTATTATTGGTTCAACTCAATAGTATATAAAGGATAGTTAAGACACATAAGAAGCATTCCTGTACTCCATAGGAAATATATGAATGCAACACCTTTGCAAGATGCTTAGTTATTTTAGGAACTTAACTAGCACTGTCCCTAAAATCAAGAGGCAACATTAGTTTTAGACTATATAACCCTAAAACGTAGATAGGCATGGGACCAACAATTTGTTCCAAAGTATAGTTAAGGTCAGATTACTAGTTTGAAGGCAAGAACCAGCTGTGGCAATTTTAACAGTGAAAATTCTTATTCGAAAATTAATAAAACAGTATAATAATTAAGCTGTAGATATATAGAAACATTGAACATTAATTCATATATTTATCTGTTATAAATATTTTTAAATTATTGCTATAACTTATCAATCCTATTAGTAAAATTCTAAAGAAATTTATCTGCAAATTATTTTATAGATTGTGGAATCAGTTACAAGTATGCTTTCTCAGATATATGCTGATACGATTTTTTTCAGTCAGGTTAAGTATTCAGTAAGCAATCATATGAAAATAAACATATTCTGTATGCCTTTAATCTTAAGTGTTTATGAATTTAACCCATTTCTTTATGAAAATATCATGTATGTAAGGTAAAATACATAATTTTCTTCTTGTCATTTTATTTTCACTTTCTCCCTCGTAGAAAATACCTACTAGATAACAGATCAATGTACATATTATCCTCAGTGTAATTTCATAATGCTCAGCCGATAAGCCTTAAAGAGTTTTCCTCTGCAGTGGGAGATGGTAACAAATTAGATAATTGTAAATTTTTATGTGGGAAGTATACTGTGATGGGAGCTAAAAAGAAAAAAGTGACCAATAATTTTGTTGAGAAGACAAGAAAAATGAAGATTGAATTTTAAAAATCGAAGGTTATATATACTATAGTATTGTTCAAACTATATTTTTCAAAATATCGTTCAACACAATTGCTAAAACTATACAACGGGAGAGAAAAAAATTCCTGCAGAGATCGCAGATGACAACCCGGTGCACAAGTTCCTAATCAAATCATCGCCATCTGCGTAACTTGTGACCAAATCTGCTTTGGCATTTGGGATGCTATCTCCTCAAGGATATGAGTCTTAATGCACAGATACCTTAAGTAGAGAAGAATAATGGATTTAAAGTTGGGAAGATAGCATGACCCATGGAAAATAAAAGTCAAGAACTATGTTTACTATTATTATATACTTTTTTCCCTCATGTGTTTATGACTGACTCCCGAGCATTTACTGTTTGCATACAGGGCAAAGATGATGTTCTGTGTTCTGACCCCTCTGCATTACCAATCTGCTCATAATTGATGTGTTAATTAACTGACTCACTTTGCTAAATACAGATTAGAAAACACAAGGAAAAACCTTAAGAGCAAAGAATCATTTCTTACTGGGGTATCCACAGGGTATTCTCTTGTCCCTTTTCCAATATTTTCCAAACTACATCTAATCTATATATAGAAAATTGTATTATGTTTCTTTCCCTTTTTAAAAAAATAATTCTTGTACCTCTTTATTGGGGGAACTAGGCTGAAATGTATACATATGAGTCGTAAAACGATTCTGCAGAGATCCGTGATATTGTAGCTCATTTTGACATGAACAGGCCAGAAATGCAGCTGCTCATAAACTTGGAAATTATTTAATACTTTTAAAATATATAACGAAACCAACTTAAATATGTGTCATAGAGATCAAAAGCAAGAATGCATGGGAACTTAGGAAGAAACCGAAGCCGAGTACTATAAAGCTCTTGGCCTTTCTCCTTCTCTTGTTTTCCCAGTTACCTGTTTTAAATTATTTTTCCTTCTAGAACTTTCTTTACTCTCTAGACACATAGCAAAATATGCTGACTCTATAGATATTGAGCTTACATGTTATAATTTCACCCTTTTTCACTGGCTAATTGTTTCTGATTACAAATTTAGGGAGACACAGAAAGGTGAACCAGCTGAGAAAGATTGTCCATTACTGATTTAATCACTGATGGCCAAAAGGATGAGCAATGGTGGAGTATAGTGGCTCAGAGCAAATTTCCAGAAAAAGAAGCAACCTGACCATAGCGTAGTCTTAGAGTAAGTCTTAGAATGAGGATCTTATTTGAATCAGGTAATATTATTCCAGTGTCAAGATTTTAATACTTTGAACACATTTATCACTATCTTTTGTTTTCATTGACTTAAACATATCAATGTGTACATATTTCTAAGAAAGGCACTGACTTTTGACCACTTCATTTCCACATCCACAAATCAGACAGGTGAGAGTCAGCAGTAAATGTGTTTTATCCAGGCTGAAATTACAGATAAAATTAGCAGTGCAACTCCTTGCCTCCATTATCTTTTCAATTTATACAACCACACATTACTTAAAAAGAAATTTATAAAGAGAGATTTACATAAAAATAGCATAAATGAAATGAACAATGTAGAGGAAGAGTCATGTAATTATCTAGGTCTATTGTGTGATTACCTTAAACAGTGCTTTCTTTTTGGTCAAAGAAAGGTAGTAAATGTTTAAACCAATTTTGTTTTAAAAATTCTCAGTCACTAAAACCAAGTAATAACTTATGTTACTTCAGATATTTTATGTCAACTGGCCAAAGTTATGGAAGAAACCTACTACCAGTGGTATGCTAGACCCAGCACGTCCCAGGCAATAATAGCTGATTTTACAAATCGGTTGTTAAATACAGTCATTATTTAAAAGTTAAATTATATAAACTTTCATGAATTATTTTTTAAAAATTAATAAATGCTAAAAACTAATCACATCCTGATGACTTTATCACATGTTATTATCATATATGCTCGAGGTTATTTTATCCATTTAATCTATATAGGGGAAATAAATAATGATGTGCTGCAGCACATCTCTTCCTAACTTTGCATTCAGTGACTTCACATTGGTTGCTCAAAGGGGTCACAGTGCAGATAGTTACCCCATAGGAATGGGCTAGTATTACATACAAATCAGGGCTTTTTGTTATTATTCAGAGAGCTGGTTGTTAAACATTTACCAACATCTGTTAACTACTATCTATTACTCTCTATAAATATGAATTATATATTTTGGGGTTTCACATTGCAGTTCTCTAGAGATAGAGAGATAAATTAAAAATCCCAAAAAGCTTGCTTGAGGAAAGACATTAGCTGGGGAAAATGACTTGTTTTGCTTTGTTTTGCTTGACAATCTGATAACTTTTCGTATGCTGAATGCTCAATGCAATGAAACAGAAATGTGAGGCAGTTGCTTGAACCAGCTAAATTTTACGATATAGAATGAGGAGTCATGAAGGAAGACAAAGTGGTTTACAAATATTTTGTTTTTAAAAGATAAATGTGCTAGGTAGGGTGTAAGGTAACTTTCTTGTCTCTCAGATCTACATTATCTAAAAGTCTTTTGGATTTAGATTTAATATTGTGTTTGGAGAAGCTTGGGAGTCATTCTAAGATATGGAAAACAAAACCAAAATAATCTAGTCACCTGCACCTTAAATCTTTCAAGTTGTCAAAGGTTATCTTAATACGTTCATTCTTCAACCTGTTTGTTTATTATCAAACGATAATCAAGAACCTTTAACAAAAGTAATACTTTAGATTAATTCTGTTTACTTGATGTTTCAATGCCTTCCTACACATTTTTAGTATTATAATAATACAAAAATGGGGTAAGATTTAAAAGCTATTATCAATATAAAAATGTATAAATAAAATTAAAACATTTTTAAATGACTCATTTTCCTGAGATCATCAAATACACAAAGTAAATACTGCAATTATCTAAATTATCCATAGAATGATAACGTTAAACCTTAATTTATTGTATACTAGAAATAATTACTCTATTTTATTAAATACCAATTGGTATGATTTACCTGTTGGTATAATCGATGTACAGCATAGGACACATCAAATATAAAAGCCATATTAAAAAAAAAAGTCACTTTTATAATTCTGTTATAGACTGATTTTGTGCTAGTTGAATAATTCACTAAATGAGTTTAATATTGAACCAAAGCATATTTTAAAAACCTGGAAAGAAAATGGACTCATTTCCATTTTAAATGTCACCGAAGTAAAAATACCGAAGTCCTGAATAAGTGATTTCCTTTCATAAGGTTAAATATCTGTCAAGAATATTAGCTTAGCTTTCTCGCAATTGCCCTTTAAATGCTATTGCTGCCCGAAAGACAACACAAGGAAGTGAAACTAGTATTGTCTAAAAATCACAGTGCCATGACATTGAATTGCTGTGCTCTTATTGCAGCTGCGATATCATCACCAATGTTTATTTTAACCAATTTTATAAAGCAATATTTTTGCTACTGCTTAGCAGTATGCTTACAAACTTGATTACTGCCCTGTAAACTGATAATCTAGTGGCTGAGACATTCTATAAGCAGATCATTGCCACACAAGTATTAAGTGCTATAATAGAAATATTAGTAATGCACTTTTTGGAATACAGTGAAGGACGTTACTTCCCAGAGACTAAGGGAAAGCTTCAGAGAAAGGCAGTAATTGTGTCAAACGTTTAAGGAGGACTTTGTTACATTAAGCAAAACTTTCTAAGAAGAAGAGAACAGCAAAAGCAGAAATGTTCTGACAACTTCAAACAATTAGCTAATAGAATAATATTCATTATAACTAATCCCGAAAATTTACATTAAAGAAAAATTTATCCATTTAGAGCCACATGATCTTTGTATCAGAAGAGCCTTCTTTATAATTGATGAAGTACATCATAATTGCTATGAAAACTGCAAACTAAATCAGAATCTCGAGGGAAAAGGTCCCAGGTATATTTATTTCAAAATAATTATCCAGGATATTCTAAAGCTCATTGTTAACATGAAAAGTTATTTGGTCAAAGCATTATTTTCTAGCAAAATAATATGAATTTTTATTGTAAGATTGCATGTTACAACTTTACTTTTTCTGTGAGCCAAGCCTTATCCCAAAATGACTATGAATATATAAGAAAATCAACTTGATATTTAAACGCTACTGTAGTTTAAAAACTATAACTATTCCCAGAAGTCTTTGTGAGCACAGAGAACTTTCTAAGTGCTATATTTTTGAGTCTCTGGTTCCTTTTGTCAGCTGTATTGAGGTATAATTGACGAGATTATAAGATATTTAAAGTGTATATCATGATGACTTGATATAACATACACATTGTGAAAGGATTCCCCTCATTGAGTAAACATCCATTACTTCACATATTTACATTTTGTGTGTGTATGAGAGTGAGAACATCTATGTTCTACTCCCTTAGCAAATTTCCAACATACAATACAGTGTTATCGGTTATAGTCACCAAGTTATACATTAGATCCTCAGACCTTACCCTACAACTAAAAGATTGTAGCCTTTTATCAACTTTTCCCTAATTCCCCAGCCCCCGTCACTGGCAACTATCATTCTCTTCTTTTTATATAAATTTGGTTTGTTTAGATTGCACATAAGTGAGATCATATAGCATTTGTCTTCCTCTGTCTGGCTTCTTTCACTTAACATGATGCCCTACAGGTAGGTATATATCCATGTTGTCACAAATAATAATGATGTTTTAAGTTGTTTCCATTCCTTGGTTATTGTGACTACAGTTGCAGTGAACAGG
>NW_011888819.1:8153414-8156012 GCF_000151845.1 Pteropus vampyrus
CGCTACTGTAGTTTAAAAACTATAACTATTCCCAGAAGTCTTTGTGAGCACAGAGAACTTTCTAAGTGCTATATTTTTGAGTCTCTGGTTCCTTTTGTCAGCTGTATTGAGGTATAATTGACGAGATTATAAGATATTTAAAGTGTATATCATGATGACTTGATATAACATACACATTGTGAAAGGATTCCCCTCATTGAGTAAACATCCATTACTTCACATATTTACATTTTGTGTGTGTATGAGAGTGAGAACATCTATATTCTACTCCCTTAGCAAATTTCCAACATACAATACAGTGTTATCGGTTATAGTCACCAAGTTATACATTAGATCCTCAGACCTTACCCTACAACTAAAAGATTGTAGCCTTTTATCAACTTTTCCCTAATTCCCCAGCCCCCGTCACTGGCAACTATCATTCTCTTCTTTTTATATAAATTTGGTTTGTTTAGATTGCACATAAGTGAGATCATATAGCATTTGTCTTCCTCTGTCTGGCTTCTTTCACTTAACATGATGCCCTACAGGTAGGTATATATCCATGTTGTCACAAATAATAATGATGTTTTAAGTTGTTTCCATTCCTTGGTTATTGTGACTACAGTTGCAGTGAACAGGAAAGTATAGATATCTTTTCAAGATAGTGATTGTATTTCCTTCCACTACATACCTAGAAGTGGAATTGCTGGACCATATGGTGGTTCTATTTTTAATTTCTTGAGGAACTTTCATACTGTTTTCCATAGTGTCTGCACCAATTTACATTCCCACCAACAGTGCCCAAGGTTCTCTTTTCTCCACATCCTCATCAACATTTGTTCTCTCTCTCTCTCTCTCTCTCATAATCATGTTAGTAAATGTAAAGTAATACCTCATTTTGGTTTTGATTTGCATTTCTCTGGCGATTAGTGATGTTGATCACATTTTCTTGTGCCTTCGGCCATATGTATGTCTTCTTTAGAAAAAATATCTATTGAGGTTCTTGGCCCATTTTAATTGGGTTATTTTTTTCTTGTTGAGTTGTACAAATTCCTCATATATTTCAGATCTTAACCCCTATCAGATATGTGGTTTGTAAATATCTGTTCCCATTTCATAGGTTGACTTTTCATTTTGTTGATGGTTTTTTATTGTCGTTGAGCTGAGGCTTTTTAGTTTGATGCAGTCTGAGGCAGTAATTTCTTAGTCAATGTTTTTGCCAGCTAAAAATGAGAGTTCGATTTTGATAAATTGATTGGCTTTATATTGAATTCTAAATCATTATGTTTTAAGAAAAACAAAAACCAAAAACTTGTTAAAATATATTGATCCTGATGGTCCATCGCATTTTCTATTTTGGCTTGACCAATACACACAGAAGCAAAGCACCAGCAGCCTTTTCTTGTAGTCTTAGTTTTAGACCCCAATATAAAGGTCTTCAAAGATGTTCTTAGACTTAGTTAAGATGAATCTGAGGAGACCTTATAGCCCATTGATTTTAACTCATTTTTTAAGTTAAGAAAAAAAGGAAGAAAACCACTTACTCAAGTTGGTCTGATTAGTTTAAGGAAAAGTGTAAATGGATTAAAACTTAATTATTGACTAATCACACACTTTTCTGCCTGAAATGTATAGCTTCACATCAAAGAAATTTCTCTTTGGTTATGTTTTCTCAACTAACATGATATTTATGAATATTCCATAGCAGAAATTCTGTGATGGACTATTCCACATTTCAAAGAACCAATTGCCAGGAAACAAACACAAATTTATAAGGCTTCATAAACAAAATCTGCTCTTGTAGTGGTGAGGTTTGTTATGTATATATTCTAAGATTTGTAAACTAAACTACTTTTAATCTCATTCTGACTCTCATTCTGAATCTCATACATTTTATGGAGACTTAAATTTAAGAAATATTGTTTAAATTTACCAGGTCTCCGTGAATGTGTTAGTTATTCATAGAATAGTTATAAAGTTAAAAAATCTGCTTTAGTCATTTATGTTGGGTATATTCTGTATTATTAAGAAGAAGAGATGGTAACAAGTGTTTAGAAAAGGTAGCTACTGGTCAATTGCTTCTAAGACTGCACTGGCCAAAGAAGTCCTGACAGATGTCAGTTCCTGTGACATAATAAAGTCACACGGTAGAGTGTCAGTAAATAAAATAAAAAGATAGTACTAAAATAGCCAATCTGATCTTGACTGCCAGAGAGTGCCCACATCAAGGTATTTTCTGATGGCCTAGAGATGTCTTTGCTCTCTTCAGCTCTTAAATGTGGTTGTTGAAATGCCTTTACCGCAATGCTATTGTCAGACTCTGCATTTAATTTTACCTTTCAAATATCGAAGAAACTATGTGTGTCAGAATTGACCTCTAATGGTGTATGATGCTTTCTGTAAATGCAGTGTCTATATAAGCAGTTGCTTTGTAGTCCCTCAGCATTTCTTTGATTATCTGACTCCCTCTTATCCTAATTAAATGTATTATCAAACATTCGTCATTTAGGAAATCTGAAAAAATTTAACTTATTTTAAAAATCAACATTTAGAAAGTTTTTGAGACCTTGCTCCCCAGCATTTATCATCCATTTGGCTCAAATAATCTCTTAAAAA
>NW_011888819.1:8158442-8166243 GCF_000151845.1 Pteropus vampyrus
AGTTGCTCTGAGTTTGAGTGAAGATGCAGGCTGCCCTCATGGAAAGAACATAATCTGTGGTCTAATAGCTCTCCCTCTTTAGCCTAAAACAACTTCCACAGAATCCTGGTAGCTGAAGACTCTTAGCCAACAGCATCGTCTGTAGCTAGAGGAAAAATTACAGTTTTTTCAATCAAAATATTTCAATTCTAAAAAGGCTATTTGGATGATGTATTAAAGAATCCACTATGGTGGATTTTGTGGTTTGCACTTACATATGGAAGAAATTGCTTTTTGTGCCCTGGAATGCATACTTCGAGTGAAACAGTATCGTAATGAGCCCACCTCATTAGCTAGCCTTAGTCCAAAAACATCTGTTGAGACAGCTTGAGGCTATTGAGTTCAAAGTTTAAAAAACAGAGAACTAGAAATATAAGTAAAACTGTCAAATCAAGTATTTGCTGAATTCTTCCTTTGGACCTCTGTCTATATATTAAGTAAGTCTATGAAAGAATTCAATTCCCTACCCAGAATCTGTATTTATCCATGTGATGACTAAAGATAAATCATAGACAACAGCTGAATTACAAAGGACATTATATTTTAATTCCTTCATGTATTTCATTTTTTAAATATTAAGCAGATGTCAAAATCACACCTATGGCAGGATGTGCTATAGGAAACAAATAAGAAGTGAGGCAAAAGGAAATTCAGTTGTGAATCTGCTATTGTTGAGGTATCTGTGGAAATACTCCTGGAAGTGTTTACAGTTTGCTACATGTGTTTGGGTTTAGAAGAAGTCTGTATTATGATAGATATGTGAGATTCATTTGTGATTATGTAACAGTTGATGCCACTAGTGTGGATAGATTAGTCATGGAGTGTGTACAGTATTTTTAAAAAAGAGATAAATCATGTTGAAAACTAGAAAATATTGAGGAATAATTATTAGCTAGTTATAGAACAAATCAGAGATCAAGGAAGAAAACAGGAAATTTTGTTTAAGGGAAGAAGATAAAAAAATTAAAAAATTTGACTGTGGTTTATAGTATCAATTTATCCGTGCTTTAAAAAAGACAAGTACTGCAAAATTATTCATGACTTTGTTAATCAGATTGTTAGTAATGGGGGTTTCAGTTACATGCAATGGTAGAAGCAGAAATCAGTTTATGATATATTGAGGTGTAAAAATTGAGGTAATATTAGTAGAAAAATTAATTTTTCTTAAAAGAGTAAAAAGGATACAAGTTTAGAGAATAGTTTATTCATGTTTTAGTTTGAATACACAAGCATGTGTAATAAGATACAAAAATTGCTCTGAGATACAGTCATTTTTAAATTTTAAATGTCATTTAAAATGACACAAGCAAAATCAATTTTATCAGTTATATCAGGCACATCTTATGTTCTTTTTGATGTATAAAAGTTGCTGCCAATCAATAAGCTACTCCTCCAAAAACTCACTACCAGATTATAAAGAAAGCACTTTCAGATCAAAGTCTGGCAAATGGGAAGACTTATTGTAAAAGCATTTACCTATAAGCCAGAACAAGTAGCTGCTACATGATGTTTGGTAAGCTTATAGAAGTCCCAAATCTCTGTCCTCTTAGGTGATCTGACTTTCCTTACAAGAAGGTTTCACTCATGGCATCAAGGCAGTATTCCAGCAGTTCGGCTGCGTGACTTACAGTATTCATAATTTCACAAGACTCCTCTGAATTCTTGGTTAGTCACTGACCATTCAGAAATAAGTCTCAGGCTCCTCTGCTTCATATACAAGTTTTAAGATTTATTTATTTATTTATTTATTTTTTAAGAAAGAGGTTGGCATCTAGAATATTTCTGTCAATCAATATATCTTGAATACTTCCAATTTTCTTCATTGAAAACACATTTCTAATATGCATTATGTGACTAAGCCTCAAAATTCACCAATGAAATTCCACTTTTTTTAAATTCATAATGCTAATTAGGAACCCTATTGTGTTTTCTGAGACTTAAAAAGCATATGTGTTTATTATAGCCAGTATCTGAACGATGCCAGGCTTGAGATGTGGATTTTTGATAGGGGCAATCCATCACACCGAGAGTGTAGTTTAAACTCACTGCATATTACATTTCGTATTCTCTAAGGTGGAACACTTTAAGGAACATTTTAAATAAGCCTTCTCCAGTAAATATTCAATATTGTTTTATTAAAAAAAGAATATTTCTCCATGCTAACATATTTTCAAAACCAACAAAATAGTAATAATTCTTTAGAAAGATATTATGTTTGGACTCTACAACTTTTATTCCAAATTTTAAAATATAAAATATATAATATATTTTATTACACAATATATTTTATAGTTTTCCTTCTCTAACTCACTTCTCATATATGTTTTACAACCAGACTACAGTCCAAACCAGACTACAATTCTATATTATACTCTATGTCAGGTTTTTACTCCCTTTAATTTCTTTTTTTTAAATCTTCAATAGGTTCTTTCCTCAGGTTGCTTTGACTTACTAAAGAATGTTATCCTATTTTTCTGTGGAATTTTAAACTTTTCTAGTAATTTGTCTGATTCTTCCTTAGAGTATTGGTTAGCTAATCGCTTTATCTCTGTAATTCTTCTTGCTCGAAAATCGAATTTATTATAGGGAAGATGTCTATGTAACCTAATCCAGTTCTGCTACCTGAGGGAGTATGATGGGTTGTTTTGTGAGCCAATTGTTAGGTGAACTTATCCTGACTCAGGTGCTTTCTAACTTGTGTTAACCGTGAGAAAAGAAAGAGCTTTTCACTAAATTCTATAATACTTCAAAGTCCTAAGAAACCTCTGGCCTTCCCTCCCTACACTCTATAACTCAAGAACATCTGTAACATAGGGGTAAATGTATTCTATTTACGTCCACGGGAATGAGTTTGCCAGCTGCAGTGGCACAGTGACCAAAAGCCCATGCTGGATGTATCTTGAGTTGCAGAGACCACCTGACAGATTGAAAGTGATGGAGTTCAGGACACACTACCCCAAAATATAGAACCGTGGCTTTTTGGCTCTTTTAAGCTGAAAGAATTTGAGAAAAAGGCAAAAGCAGGAACATCACTCTGACCCGCCCCCCCATTTCACCCCGGCCATCTCCCCTGAAACAGGTCATAAAACCTTCACGTGAGAGGTGCCCTCCTTACACCTGGAGGAAGGAATATCCTCACCTCTGAAGCTTACCTCCAAAGGCAAAAGGATGCCAAAAAGAATTCTAACAAACAGGAGCTACTAAGTTTCACCATTTATTATCATTATTTCTCAAGAATAAGAGGGTCAAGAAAAACTTTGTATTCACCTACAAAACCATAAAGTGAGGAAAGGATTTGGAGTGGCCGAGAATAGTTTGTGTTAGTGCATGAAAAGGACTTCTCAGAACCTCAAATGTGTTTGGAAGAATTAAGATCTGAACGTGAAATGTTAATTCCTGTGGGAACATGTGGGATCTGGAGATGTTAAAATTTTATACTAATGATATCACTGCAAAAGCTCATGAGCATTCAGGTAATATACACATAAAGTGCATTTGTTCCAACATTAAAAAAGCAACAAAGATAAAAGCTAAAATAAGCACCAAGATAAAATGTTTAAGAGAACCAATGGTGGCATGGAAAAATAGTCATAATGGTATCATTGATACAGTAATATAATTAATACATTAATGCAATAAATACATTAAAATAGATGAAACTAGAGCCATACCTCTATTACCTCTGTCTGTGGCTTTTTTTCCTATAATGGGAAATGAGAAATGTTATGGGCTCTCTGCTCGAAATCTATCCTTCGATAAACATTAGTCTGTGATCTTGAGAAGAGGACTCTGCAAAGTGCATTTTTCTCATTCTTTTCCCAGCCTGCCTCAGATTAGATTCCTCAGTAGAGCACTAGGGAGAATATCGAAGGTAGGACAGGGGAGGTAGACTTTTTCTTCTGCGTGATTGCTGATCCTGTAACCTCCATCAGCAACACTTTACCACTCCAGCAACAGTTGATCCCCTCAGCTGGCACGCCACCCCAGGGTGACTGTTGGTTCCAGCCTCCTACACAGTTCTACACTCTGAAAACCAGTCTCCTTGTAGCCACTTAATGGTACAGGCAGCAGATAGACTGTACCACCTGTTTAAAAGTGTAATCCCCAGCTGCCAGAGGCGCCTCCTAAAATCTCTTATATTTTGGGAATCATAAATTCTCTTATTTTCTGGGGCATAGGGTTGATAGTTACTACCTGTACATATTTTTTCTGAATTTTCTCCATGTTCCTTTTGTAACCATTTACATATGAAAATTGTAACCAATTATGTATATTAAATACCTCTATGAAAATTTCCAGTATTTATTTTCTTTCATTGACCTTAACTATGTTATAAAGGAAAACTTACAGAAATCTGACTAAATTATAAAATGAATGTATCCAAATTTTGGCATTGGTATATATAATTTTAATTTAAATCTTTTAAAATATCTGAATATTCACTGGGTATAATGTGTTGGATGTTTGTATTTGTGCCAACTAATTAATTGTTCTTAATAGCATGGTCTGAAATGTCATTATAATTTTGTAAAAGTAGAGGCAAAAGAATTATTATATCTCTATCACCAAATTATAGCTAAATATATTGATTTAATCATCAAATAGGTAAAACAGAACCAGGATATCTGTTTAACTCAAAATTCTCTTCCAGTCAAATAAAGTATTTTCTATACATACTTGAATATAATTTGAGGACTTCATAGCTTGAGATATATGTGGGCATAGGAGTAGTAAAGGAACAGGATTAGAGCCTGAGGAAATGTCCTTATTTAGAAACTATCTACTCTAAAGTTACTTTAGATTAAAATAGAATGTTAAATAATATTAAGTTGAATTTTGAGTGGCTTAGAGTAAATCCCCATTTTCACTATCATTGCACACGGGAATCATTGCAAAAATTGGATTAAGTGGGGTGATAAAATATGAATGGACAAACTGATTATTCAGAACACTTTTTATTCTAGAAAAGCAAATACCTTTTAGTAAACTGTATATTTTTGTAATGACCCTTTTTAACTCAATCAAGTCGATTCATTTTCTGAATCCAGAGTATATATAAGCACAACATGTGAATCCCCAGAAAAGGTAATCAAGTAAATGCCAGAAATTGTTAATATGAAATGGTCAAAAAGCAATTAGATGAAATCACCTGAGGGATACTACAGCCTCAGGAGCTTTGGAGACACGTACATACACACACGCACATACACGCACACACTCTTAACCACATATCACATTTTTCAAAGCAACATTAAAGTTTGATTACAAATCTCTAATCATTATTTTTATGAATAAATGATTAAATGTGTCCTGAATGTGTACTAATGCAAAACATTGGCACTGAAGTTCAAAGTTAGGAAGTATTGATATTTGGAAACAACCTATGTGAAATAGGAAGACCTTTCTACTTGCAATACTATTGGTTAATGTGCTAGTAAATATATAAAAATACGGGTTGATTTAGTAGCATCCTAGTCTTAATCAAATGTTAATTAGCTAGTCAAGAAGATTTTATAGAAGATTATATAAAACAAAATAACAACAACAACAACAAAACAAGTGGGTGGGAACACAAGGAAATTATATAATAATCTATATTCATAGTGAGCAAAGCTAAATTGGGTCATAACACCAGAGATCTTGTTATAGGAGATAGCACCAGAGACTTTATTGAGAATTACAGAAATATGGTCAGCTGAATATGTGAAATAAGTGATATCTCGTGCTCTAATTGAAAATGAAAAATTGTATGTATATTCCATAAAATAACATATATACGTATGTATAATTATCTACCTATAATTATGTATATTTATGTATATAATTATATACATCCCAGTTAACAAATGCTTTTGGAAGATGTTCTATGTTTATCCTAACACTTAGCATCCACTTAAATAAAGCACCGTGAACTTCCTCTCCGACAACAGGGATGCCTGCACTTGAGAAGAGAATGGAGAAAAAGAAGAACGTGTTCTAAAGAATAAAGATGTTTTCAAACATTTGTTTTAAAATTCTACTTAAAATTGATCTTGAATTTTACTTTATATGGGAAGACTAAAAACAATATTCAAAGATAGTAACTGACTTTTACATATGCTGTATATCTAGGCCCAGGGAAAATTCTCCAAAGTGTGTAATCTAAATTTTAGTATCCTCTTTAGTTTAACAAGTTTAAATCTATTTAAATTCAATAAGCATTGCCACACACACACAAAAAATAACACATAGTATACTGTAAGAAATATCCTAAGTACTGATATGCATTTACACACCTATGGATTTATATCCATAATACCGCACATGCATCTCTATAGCCTGTTCATTGGCATATTCATTTTGCACATTAGGATAAAATTCATCAGTTGAGAATATGTAAATAAGTGAGAGGGGAAATCTGAACAAAAGACTTTGGTTCTAACATTAGTGTTTTTTTGCCTAGATCATTATTTCGTCAAATCAACAACTACATTCCTCTGGTTTTTTGGTTGTTATTGTTGTTACTTACAGTTTTTGATAATATCTTGAATCTCTTCCCTAAAAGGAATTGTTGTTGTTGTTATTTTGTTTTATTTATACTTATCCCCTACACATTTGACAGTGTTTATTGCATACAAGTTACCCGTAATTAGATTACTAATATTTTAATACATAGTTTTGAAGAAAAGAAAGTTTGCAAAGTGAATTACTATCTTCATTGTCTAGCCATTTGTGTGTTTTATTTACATGTAATCTTAGGGGGCAGTAAAAATTAAGAAGGAACACTCAACTATTTAAATTAGAGCAATCATCCTAAAAAATATGGTGCCTAAAGGACAATACAATTAACTATGTATAAAATATGGCATACCATTAAAGATCCCTTCCATAATAAATCACTTTTACCAGATGGTATTCCATCTGACTGTCATCAATAATAGGCACCTTTGGTGGCACGAAAAATGGCAGACCTGTTTAATTATAATGTTATATTTGGACATTTGCCAAAGAGAGTAAAAGGAACAAGTCAGCAGCTTGTAAACATAATCATGGTAATCTTCCATATTTCCTATTTCAACTTTTAGAATGAAGTTCTTCCCATGTGGAACTGAGCAAAAAAGAAACTCAGGTTTGCAGAATTTAAATTATTTATTATTATATCAAAAACCCCACAAATCTAATTCCCTATTTAAGGGTTTACTTGCATCTTAATTGAAATAGGTATATTTTCATAAATAATAATTATAAAATCACACATCGTTAGAAATGTGTATATCAAGGGACCAAAATTTTAATTTCAATTAAATGAGTTAATAATTTCAGTTGAAATTCTTCTATTTTTTTAGTTATAGATTTTCTCCTCTAATTTTTTACATGAACCATTGAGAATTTAGAATTGCTCATAATATATCTTTATGCAATTTCTAAAATATAAACTTATTTTTCTTACCAAATACCACCTTTTTCAGTTTTAGATCATTATTGGGAGAAAAATAAAAGGCATATTCATTGTTATTTATTTAATTGCTGTAGTTGCATAGAGATAAGTAACAATAGAGTTAGGAAAGCAACTAACGATAAAACACAGCATATGATTTTACTCTTTATTTTTAATATTTATTTATAATAGCTTATAATTTGTTAGCCTACAAAACTCGACTTATAATTGAAGCCATGGCTATATAAATTTGATAAAATGCTAAATTCTTTTCAGTTGTAATTAACCAATAATCTGTACAATTTAAATGTTGTTCTTGAATACTTTATTTAGCCCTGAACTCTT
>NW_011888819.1:8166293-8169048 GCF_000151845.1 Pteropus vampyrus
TTTAAATTAGAGCAATCATCCTAAAAAATATGGTGCCTAAAGGACAATACAATTAACTATGTATAAAATATGGCATACCATTAAAGATCCCTTCCATAATAAATCACTTTTACCAGATGGTATTCCATCTGACTGTCATCAATAATAGGCACCTTTGGTGGCACGAAAAATGGCAGACCTGTTTAATTATAATGTTATATTTGGACATTTGCCAAAGAGAGTAAAAGGAACAAGTCAGCAGCTTGTAAACATAATCATGGTAATCTTCCATATTTCCTATTTCAACTTTTAGAATGAAGTTCTTCCCATGTGGAACTGAGCAAAAAAGAAACTCAGGTTTGCAGAATTTAAATTATTTATTATTATATCAAAAACCCCACAAATCTAATTCCCTATTTAAGGGTTTACTTGCATCTTAATTGAAATAGGTATATTTTCATAAATAATAATTATAAAATCACACATCGTTAGAAATGTGTATATCAAGGGACCAAAATTTTAATTTCAATTAAATGAGTTAATAATTTCAGTTGAAATTCTTCTATTTTTTTAGTTATAGATTTTCTCCTCTAATTTTTTACATGAACCATTGAGAATTTAGAATTGCTCATAAAATATCTTTATGCAATTTCTAAAATATAAACTTATTTTTCTTATCAAATACCACCTTTTTCAGTTTTAGATCATTATTGGGAGAAAAATAAAAGGCATATTCATTGTTATTTATTTAATTGCTGTAGTTGCATAGAGATAAGTAACAATAGAGTTAGGAAAGCAACTAACGATAAAACACAGCATATGATTTTACTCTTTATTTTTAATATTTATTTATAATAGCTTATAATTTGTTAGCCTACAAAACTCGACTTATAATTGAAGCCATGGCTATATAAATTTGATAAAATGCTAAATTCTTTTCAGTTGTAATTAACCAATAATCTGTACAATTTAAATGTTGTTCTTGAATACTTTAGCCCTGAACTCTTTAGTAAGCAAAGCAAAACTGCTTCTTAAATTTTCCTCTTCTTTAGAACTAAAGTTACTATTTAATAAGTAACAATATTGCTAGATAACTCTTGAACAACAAATGAAGCTTGTTTTTATGATGTGAACACAGTCATAGCTGGTTTTCAAGGATGAGGATCAGAGACAGGAGCAACAATATTTGAATAGCTATAGGAATGTTAGGCTTTATATGAAAAAAAAAAAGCAAGACGGTTGGTAGAAATTTTTCATACCCATGCATTAGGGTTGTATATATTAGAGCAAACAGTACCTTGATATCTGGGGCAGATGACTAAACAAAGCTGAATACAATATTTTAAACAATAGAGATTCAATCAAGTTCATGGAATCCTATGTCATAAAATCCTGTTTATACCACAGATTAGCTAAAAGACAAAGGAAATTTTCTACATGAGAATAATTGAGTTAAAATATTCTAAGAAATATATTACTGTGCTTTTATCTCTCATCCTTCTCTCTCTCTCTCTCTCTCGCTCTCTCTCTCTCTCTCTCTCTCTCTCTTTTTTGATCTAGATATTCATCTGCCTCCAGAAAGATTAAAATTGGGAGAACAAAAATGCAAAAAGAGAGGAAGAGCCAAGACTGATTTTGTGACAAAATATTTAAGGCCAGAGGAAGAAGATCATCTTCAACTTGAAGTTATTTTAAGAGAATTTTTTCCCAGATTTTTTAATGCTTTCATTAACAAATCAAACAAGATATGATAAAAGAGAATTTTCTTCTATACAGAAACGAGGAGAGCCCACCCTCACAGGACCGAGTGGAAAATGAAAAAAGAAATGATAGCTTGGATTAGTAAGAGACAAGGTCTTCATCTGTCTTCTTCATCAACAAATGATTCATGTTCTAAAGCCTGAAACTCGAAAGATGAGAAACTTGAAAGATAAGTAAGTATGAAGATGATGCAAGCACTTTATTTCTAAAGGACTGATGAAAACGATTTCAGTCACTATTTAGTTCTCTCAAGAATAGTACCTACAATGTGTACTTAGGACATTAATGTTTAATTATCTCCCATAACCTGGTTACAAAAGCCTATATCTAGAAGAACCTGCTGATTTTATGGGTCAAGTGCAATTTGCCAGGAGAGAGATGGGACAGGGTCATCACAGAGAAGAGACAGGGAGAATCTAATTTCCTGTGTAGCATTAGGCAAAACTAAAAGTTTCCTCAGTTTCAGGGAGGAGACACAGAGGCACCAAGAAACTAGTTGGACCAGAAAAGGCCTGTATAACATTATGATTAATAAATACGGCTTTCTATAAGAGAATAAAAAATAAAACTTTTGTTTTCAATTGAAATATATATAAGTAGAGAAGTTAGAATTGTTCCAGTTTCCTGAGAATATCATTTATATTATATGTAAATGTTTATAACAGTTCTCTCTCAGCTCCATTTTAGAACATGTTTTTAAATGGTCAAGAGAATTCTAATATTCTGTGTTATCAGAATAAGACATAGATTGTTGATCCAGAATCAATGTCCAGTGTTTCTCCAATGAATTATCTTGAAGGAAATCCCACATACAAATGTATAAAAAATATATATAAATTTGAAAACAAGGAAGAAAAGTGAGAAAGACAGGGAGAAAGAATGAGGGTGGCGGAGAGTGAGGTAGAAAGGGAGAAAGGAGAGAAGGATAGAGAGAGAGGGAAAAAAGAATATATTAGTAGATATTAAGAAACTTTTAAAAAGCTGAACTTTGATACATCTCTTAACATTTTCTATT
>NW_011888819.1:8169928-8171169 GCF_000151845.1 Pteropus vampyrus
TGTATAACATTATGATTAATAAATACGGCTTTCTATAAGAGAATAAAAAATAAAACTTTTGTTTTCAATTGAAATATATATAAGTAGAGAAGTTATAATTGTTCCAGTTTCCTGAGAATATCATTTATATTATATGTATATGTTTATAACAGTTCTCTCTCAGCTCCATTTTAGAACATGTTTTTAAATGGTCAAGAGAATTCTAATATTCTGTGTTATCAGAATAAGACATAGGTTGTTGATCCAGAATCAATGTCCGGTGTTTCTCCAATAAATTATCTTGAAGGAAATCCCATATACAAATGTATAAAAAATATATATAAATTTGAAAACAAGGAAGAAAAGTGAGAAAGACAGGGAGAAAGAATGAGGGTGGCGGAGAGTGAGGTAGGAAGGGAGAAAGGAGAGAAGAATAGAGAGAGAGGGAAAAAAGAATATATTAGTAGATATTAAGAAACTTTTAAAAAGCTGAACTTTGATACATCTCTTAACATTTTCTATTTCTTTATAATTATCTAAAAATTCATAATTTCTTCCTAATAAGATTAATACTTGAGTTTAGATATCTTATCCTCTTACTTTACCCAATCATAATTGAAATAATTACAGAACTATAAAAATAGAGGCAGACATGCACTACTGTTGAGAAATAAGAAGAAAGAATGCCTTCCACATGTGAGAAATTTTGGAAGACAGTGAAAGTCAATTTACAACTCCTGAGAATGACATAAAGTACTGAAAATAAGTAAATAGATCACACTGGTAGATGTCACTTAACAAGCCTTTACTTTGTAAAAATAAAGGCTGGAGGAGATTGCAGTCATATGGCTGACAGAGCCCTGCACCATCTCAATTTGCTTTTATCCAGTTATTAACAACTTTTGAAAGTAGTTCTGCTAGGTGGCCCCAGGACATAGTAGCTACAAGGGAATGGATAGTCAGCCTGGAGGCAGAACTTTTCCTTGATGCAAAGGTAAAGGCTAAGAAAGAAGACCCAATAAAAACAAGATTTTTAAAAATCAGAGAGAAAATTTTGTGCCTATATTGATGAGCAACTTTGTTTCCTTTTGGCCAGATGTTGTACTTTGTAAATGAGAAAGCAGTCCTAGTTTTCAATTAAAAAGAAAAAAAATAATAATAATGACACTGTCTTACCAAAATTAAAACAACAAAAGAATAACACTGCACTCAGGTCTTCTTTTCTTTATGTGATTTTTTACACATTGGATCTCTGCCATTTC
>NW_011888819.1:8172369-8175636 GCF_000151845.1 Pteropus vampyrus
CTGTCTTACCAAAATTAAAACAACAAAAGAATAACACTGCACTCAGGTCTTCTTTTCTTTATGTGATTTTTTACACATTGGATCTCTGCCATTTCCCCGTTTCCATTAGCAGAAGACCAGACGATATTGCAAATGACGGCAGCCTAAACTGTGTTTCTCCTGCTAAATATCATCTAATATCTGCTTTGTCACCCACTCTGTACTTCCTAGCACCTGGAAGGGAAATTCATCATATGCTTGAATGTAACCAATACCTAAATGGCCAGGGGTTGTTTTCAGTGTCAGACTTTCTGCTTGGTTAGACCTTTTAAGCTAAATCAAAGAAAGAAATATACTGGCCCCTCACTTTTTTTTTTTTTTTTTAATAAACAGGCTATTGGCTATTGGCATTTTGTGGCACAACTGCAGGATGCTAAGCCATTTCAGGACCCTGGATATTAAGTACTAGAAGTACCCTCCCACCCCCGTCATTGACACAATCAGATTTTCCATGGCCTAGGATGACTTTTAAAATGGTTCATCTCTAAGACTACAGGTTAATTGTCACTCTTTTTCAGAATCTGGTTTAATTTTCTTTGCTGCTCTCCGGAGGTCTGTTTATACAGAAGAGACAGATAAGGTAGTTATGTGGGAGGACATATCCTTCTACAGAATCAGCAAACATAATTGGAAATTTCACCTTATTATTTACTTAATTGGATTGTATTAAAATATGTGTTTCCCCCCAAACACAAATTTATTTATCATTTACCTACCATCTATCTATCTATCATTATCTGTCTATCTATCTATCTATCTATCTATCTATCTATCTATCTATCTATCTATCATCATTATCTATCATCTATCATCTATCATCTTATCTATCTATCTATCTATCTATCATTATCTATCATCTATCATCTATCATCAATCTATCTATCTATCATTTATTTATTTCCCACTTGTTCTGTATAGCTCATTACAGTAATCTCCATCATGGAAATGTAGGCTTAAGTAGGTCCTATGACTTGTACAAGGTCACGCAGAGTTAATGTCTGACTCAGGTCTCCTGAGTACTGGTCCAGGACTCTGGCTTCGGGACCATGATCTAGACACTCATCCAGCCTCACAGCAATCTCTCCACAAATAGCATGGGAGCCAGAGGCTGAAGGCCGAGCTATGCCCTGCCATAGCTAGGAAGACATGGCCCTCATGTTGAGCCTGGACTCAGCAGAATTGCCAAGAGAAGTGCGGTGTAGGCTGAGGGCTGGACTTGAGCATGGTTTTTGTTTTTTGTGTTTTCCGTTTTGTTGTTTTCCATTTATGATTTTAGAGGACTTGGGAACCCAGCATACTTCATGGTAGCAGCTCCCTCTACCAAGGAACATCAGCGCCATCTCCATCTGGGAGACACACAGGAGCAGTTAACACCAAAATCACCCACAAGGATGCAAGATGTCTGTTCTGGGTCATGGGGTACACGGGGGAAGGGAAACCCCTGAGTCCTGAGAGCCCCTGTGGACTGGAAGAAGTGAGGCTGCTTTCTGCCTCTGGGAGCATTGCTCTGGACAACAACAAACAGTCCCCTAACAAAATTTTTTTTTTTTTTTAAATTGAAAACTTAAATGAAATTGAAACTAAAATAAGCTAATAAGATGATAATTTCTTCTTATGTTATCCCCATTTTCCCTCTTATCTGAGATATACCGATCAAGAGGTCTATTAGTTTTATTTTCTAATTTTTATTAGTTTTGTTTATATGACCTGAAATATTAATTCTAGAAACTACAGTCATATTAACTTTCTTATCAGAACTCACTTTTGTCACATGGGCTGATATGATTTTATAGTGTTTTATACCTTACAATCTATTATGAACTGAATGTTTGTTTCCCCCGGAAATTCATGTGTTGTAACCCTAACCCATAATATGATGGTATTTGAGGTGGAGCCATTAAAATAGAATTAGATTTAGATGAAACCATGGGGATGAAGTTCCCCTAATGGGATTAGTATCCTTTATAAGAAGAGGGAGAGACACCAGAGCTTTCTCTTTCTGCCATATACACAACTAGAAAGCAGCTGTCTGAAAGCCAGAAATAGGGTCCTCACCAAGAACTCAACTTGTCCACATCTTGAGCTTGAATTTCCAGCCTCCATAAATGTGAGAAATAAATTCCTGTTGTTTAAGCTATCCTGTCTAAGGTATTTTGTTATAGTAGTTCAAGGTAAGACACCACCATTTTATCTGCTGTGTTATTGCTTCCATTATTTTTTTATTAGTCCCATTGTTAATTTGCTAAAGATTTTATTTGATATTTGTGTATATATAAAACTCATTCCCAGTAGAAAAATCTCATAGGAAAAACCAAATGAAACGGAATGTTCAGATAATTTTACAAAGTGTCGACATCATAGGTCAGTTCAATTAATTAAGTGGACATATCCATCAAACCTGTTGTTAACTGTCTCAAAAATCAAAGATTTTCTATTTATACAAAGTACGAAAAACTGATAATATTTTTATATCAGCTCTGCTTAGATTTGTCAATAGGTACAAAGTAGGATAGTTCTTTGAATCACTTAAATAAGTTAAGACAATACAAAAATTGTAAAACATTAAAAATCATTTTACTGTGTAATTTTCATTTTGATAATATGTTTTCTTTAAGCTGACATAGCAAGGAGATAAAATAGATAAATCACTTTTGGTTGGAGAATAAACTTCATGATTGTTGGGCCAGAAATGCCTATCATTTCTATAGTTTGAGAAAGATTTGGACTTTATTCCTCTTTTTCTTTTTCTTTTCTCTTATTTATATTTTAGCTATTGCTTTGACTACATTAAATAGAACACACATAAAAATAAATTTTAAAAGTTGGTTATTGACTTTTTTAAATAAATGTATAATATTTAGGCAATTATAAAATTATTTAATACTAAAAACTTTACTAAATGAGAAAAAATAAATTATATCTTAAGTGAAGTTTGTCTATAGCATTAATATATATACCTGCTTCTTAAATTTAAAATGTATTTTAATTTAAACTCTTTATATTCAGAAATATTTCAAGTCTACTCCCCTAAGTAGTGCATAAAACATGCTAAAATTATGTCTATTTCACCATTAGTGGCTAGCACAATAGCACTACCTCCCAAAAGTGTATCGTTTCATCAGATTTTCAGAATGGAGAGAGAATAGAGGGAAGTGGATATGGGGTTGAAAGTGGTTCAGTTTTGAGATAAGACAATAAAAGTACCAGAGTAATGGTACTTTTATTTAT
>NW_011888819.1:8176807-8182850 GCF_000151845.1 Pteropus vampyrus
GTTACACTTCTCAGTTTCTAAATTTCAGTGAAATGCTTGTTTTACTCCCTGACTCTGCAATGTGCCTGTAAATATGATTTCATCAAAGGCAGAGAAAAAGAAAAAACAGAATTGTACTTACAGGAATGTGTTAGAAAATTTATACAATAAATTACATGTGAGAAAATGTTTTCCCAATATATGTTTAGCAATGCATTAATAAAGTGTCAGTTTTGGCTCTGCGTATTTGAATGTATTTCAAAGACTTAGAAAATGGGCATTAAAAATGAAAGAGAAGAATACATTAAACAATGACACTTGGCGTTCTGTTTCTTCATGTGTGTTCACATGTGCACTTGTGTCAGAGAAGAATATATTTCAGGCACTTGAGGGAATGGGAAAATATAATACTATTTTTATTATTTTCTCATTGCTGGCATAACAAATTACTACAAATTTAATGGCTTAAAGCAACATAAATTAATTTTCTTATAGTTTTGAATATCAGAAGTTCAAAATCAGTCTCAGTGGGGTAAAATGAAGAGTTCAACTGTTTTCCTTTTCGAGGCTCTAGGGGAGAATCCCTTTCCATATGCTTTTCTCAGCTTCTAGAAGCTCCTGACATTGCTTAGCTCATGATCCCTTCCAGCATTTGCATCATTCGAACTTCTGTTTCTGTCATCATATCTATATCTGACTCAGATCCTCCTGCCTCTCTTTTATAAGGATCCTTGTGGTTGGTTACATTGGCCCACTGGACAATCAGGAACAATCTCCCCATCTCAAGATACTTAACATAATCACTTCAGCAAAATTTATTTTGTTATGTAAGGTAACATATTCACAGGTTCTGGGGATTCCCTCAAGGACACATCTGAGGGGACATTATTTAGCCTACCACATAATACTATTAACACAAATTGAGATGTTTCTTTCCCTGTATTTCTGCTGGATATTGGAATAACAAATGCTTAAATGTGGATATTTTGTACAATTGTAGTGTACATGTTTTACAAATGCGTATATATTGAGTGTAACTAAGAGAAGGCATTGCTTTTACCTAACTGTAAGAGAGCGGTAGGATTATTCAATTACTGCTTGAAGTGGTGCAGAAACGAAAAGTAAGCCATTAGGCTTTTTCCCAAGACATTCACTATCTGTAGTACATTAAGACAGCTTTATGGGAAGTGTTTACTTTTATATACTGACGTCCAAGTGACAATATTTATACTGGAATTCAAAATCAAATGTAGTTTCTCAAATCCCTTATTTATTTTAAATAAGAAAAGCATATTCTCTTCTTACTAGTAATAAATTAGTTATGAAAAATCAAATTTCCAAAAGGAGCAAAGAATTTAATCAAAATAATTTACTCATTGGAATATAAATCATATTTAATTATACAGTTACAACTATAACAATGCTATATTTTATTTAAAAAATCAAAAGAGACTAAAAGTTCATCTATGACCTTCCATGAAAGACTTTGAAAAATAAAAATAAGGGGAGAAACTCAACAGTTTCTGCTGAAACTATAATTCTAGTCACGCCATTCCAACTTTAGATATCATTGTTTTTATGACTATATTTTATACAGATACTGTTTTAGAAAGTCTGGGCTGCAAAAACTTTACAGACTACTGGAAAGAGCAAAATAACCTGAAATCACTGGCGATTTTGTAATATTTATTTGAACCACAAGTCAAACTATATTATATCGAATTTTTGGTAAGTCAAAAACAGTTGTATACTGAGTTTTATAAAGTTCACCCTAATGCAATAGGAACACGCACAAAAAGAGATATGTTCAAAGCATTCCAGATAAATTAGAATATAAATTTTCAGTTTCCTTATCAGTTCCTTTCTCCTATTTTTCACAAAATCTATTGAAAATCATCTTGAGACTATAAAGCCACAGAATGAAAACAGTACAATACTGCCAAAAGAATCAAGGAATCATAAACACTCTTGGGGAAATTGATAATTTGTTCTGAAAAAAAAATTAAGTTATATATTATACTACATATTTTTCCAAATGGATTAAAGAACAAATTTAAAAATTTAAAAATTAAACATAAGAAAATATATAGTCACTATTTCTTTATTTATAAAAGTTGGAAAACTTAGATTAAGAAGTCCACATATGTGACTATACAAAACCTTATGTTAAAAATATCATAAATGCTATTAAAATTTAAAAATTGGCATACAATGTGCTAAAACATGACCAACAAAAGTTAACATAATTACTTTTTTAAAATTTAAGAAAATCAATAAGAAAATGTCAAGAATCACATAGAAAAATGAAGCATCTTAAATCCATTGAATAACCAGTTAGTATATATGTGTTTGTTTTTCAAATTAGGCAAAGTCCTTAATGGATCACACACACACACACACACACACACACACACATGCACCCCCCATAAGAAAATAATTCATAGTAATAAATACAATGCAAATTAAAACATGAATATATAAAGATTTTTAAATCTGCAGTGCATAGCATTGTTTTAACTCATAAAGTTTATACTGTAGCAAATGTAGTAAGTGAGAATGAGCTCTGCTCATAATAGAACTGTGATGTTCCAAATAAAATATCAACAATGTTTCTAACAGATTTTACTCAATACCAGCACCACAGCTGCAAAATGATTATCAATCCTTTCTCCATAGTTATTGCTGATTTCTTACTAAGGACATACAAAGCCCTGCTTCTTTCCACCTACCTCTTTAACAAAAATAACTGAGACAATTAATTGTTGAACTCTTCTCCCTTCTTGACAGCATCTAAAATAGCCCTTACGTCCATGATTCTTCTCTAGAGTCATTCAACCCATGTGTAAACTCTACAAAGGTCTCTCTATTAATCTTTTCAAAGATGCCCCAGGGTTTATCTGTTGTGTCGTAGCCCATAAAGCACTAAGTTAAATCAATCTAATTTAATTCAACTACAAGAGAGTTCCAATGGTCTTTGGCTGCTGGGCTTCTATAGTAAGCATTCCGCTGTGCCTTTTATTTTCACCAGATGAACATTTACTACATTTACATTATTTAGCATATTTAGGAAGTGAAGAGAATAGGATAAAATATTAACAATTTAGCACTGTCTATTTTCTTGTTAACTTAAACAATATGTATCTGAAGTAAATATGGCAAAAAAATCATTGTTGAATATGTGAAATCTGAGGGTGAATCAATGAGTTTGTCATAGTGTTCTTTACGGCTTTCTATACATTTGGAATAATACTCAATATATTGAAAATCGGCAATATGCTTTATGCCACTCTACCTGTAAACTTAGAGACAGTTTATTTGAAGAAAGAAAGGTGCCTATACTATAGGTAGCTACTTTTTAGCTGTCTGGAGATTATGAGGTAAACTGGGTTGAAATTGTAGCTAGTTGTAGCTACTTGTTAATTGTCAGAATGCTTTAGAGCCTCTCTCTAAGACTGCATTTGAGACCCACATGAAGTCACATAAATGACAGAACAATGGAAAGTTGAGGCCGATATAAAAAGAAGTCAGAGGCATCGATATCAAAACCATGCTGACCACATAGCAAGTTTTAGGAAATACTGCACAAGAAGCCATAAGAGAGAAGGAAAAAGACATTATCAAAAAGGAGAGAGATTAGGAGGTGTTGCTGAGAACACAGCAAAGTTCATACAAGAGACGCCAGATTCAATATACATTGATGAGATAGACAACATTTATTTTCTGCTAAATGAGGGTTAATTTTTCCATGATGGCTTATTTTGCAACATTTATGATTGTTTTAAGCTTTTCATTAATTTATTTGGATCCCCACGAAATCATCCCTCTTTAATTTTTGATATGAACTGTATTGTTTTTAATTCCTTACTCTTTGCAAGAGCCTCAGTACCCCAATGTGGTAAAATAGGCATGCAGTGCTGATATGAGTATGAATTATTACAATCATCTATGAAAATTTGATTAACCAATTATAAATCCTTTTTAAGAAAATAGAAGAATGATATCAAATATGGACTAAGAATTGTGCACAGACATTGTAATTGTAAAGCATTGTAAATTACCTAAAAATTAATTTGGGGGCACTATGTACATAACAGCTAGAGGCAGTATTATGAGTCATTAAATATGTCATGTTTATCTGTAGATATCTTAGAGTGTTGGTATTAGAATAGCTATATTGAAGTATTGAGATTATAGATTATTTCTTCATGTGTTTTTAGTATTTTTTAATTATGCTACAGTGAATAACATCTTATTTTACTTATAAAATTATCAGTATATTTTATGTGTTGTATATTATTATGGGCTGAATTGTGTTCCTCCCAAATTCATATATTGAAACTCCAATCACTAGTATCTTAGAATGTAACTGTATTTTGCAGGCAGGATCCTTAAAGAGTTTATTTAAAAGGAGGCCATTAGGGTGGGCCTTAATTCAATTTTATTGATATCCTTATAAGAAGAGGACATTAGGACAAACAGAGAGACACCAGGGATAAGCGTGCACAGAGGAAAGACCATATGAGAACACAGTCAGATGGTGGCCATGTGCAAACCAAGAAGAGAAGACTCAGGAGAAACAAATCCTGCTGACATCTTGGTCTTGGATTCCATATCTATTAGAAAATAAATTTCTGTTGTTTAATAGCCTCCATATCTATTAGAAAATAAATTTCTGTTGTTTAATTCGTTACCAGTTCTAGTCCTGGAACTCCAGGACCTTTGTTCTTGGTTTCCAGGTGACAAAGAATTGAAGGCAGATGCCTAGCAATCACATGCAAGCTGGCTTTATTGAAAATGACAGTACACTTTCAGAAGGGAGAGTAGGCTGCCAAGAGCAGTTAGCCTTGAAGACAAAGTACACTCACTCAGAAGGGAGAGCAAGCTCCCCAAAGTGGTTAGCCCTGAAGACTTCTGCCAAGTGAAAGTACACTCTCAGATGGGAGAGTGGGCAGGCTCCAGAGAGAGCTGCTGTGTTATCCCATTGTGGGTTTGGGGATTTTACCCATTAATCTAACTAAGGGGTAGAATAGTCATGATTTGGGTTGGTCCCTTTGTGCAGAGAAGGTGGTTTTTTTTTTTTAATCAGGGAGACGCCCTTTTTCTTGCCATGTTTGGGCTATTTGGAACTGTCATGTCATCAGATGCATGATGAGTACAGCCTTAACCTTTATTTATCATAACCCAATTTATCATGATTGCATAATGATATAAAGGTGAATTCTAGGTCACGCCAGCTGTCATTTTGTGCATGCCTATGCTGGGGACTTTATCTCCTTTATTTTCCGCTTCAGTGGGAAATTTTACAATACAAACTGCTTCACCACGGCAAGGCTGTTACTCCAGGCTGTTTTTCATTTTAGTGGCTCTGGATGTCACTAAATGTGACTCCTAACTAAAACCATCCAGTTTGTAGTACTTTGTTATGGCAGTCCTAGCAAACTGAAAGCTTTACCAACTCTCAAATACTCATATATTAAAATATGTATCAAAATAAAAATACAAGAGGGCTTGGACCATACTATTTTGTATAGGTCAATGGGTCCTGTACAATATGGAGTTCAGCGAGTGACTTTGATATCGGTTTTTGTGCACATACCCTTAACAATAACTTCTTATTTCCTTAAAATGACAATTTATCATTTATTTCTATTTTCCAGTTTTTTGTTTGTTCATCTGTTTTTAAACTACATACAGTGCTGGCTGAGTTTTCAGAATTAAGGGATGAGACAGGGGTTTATAACCAGTCTTAAAGACAATCATCATGGAGGTAAATCATGCAGATTTGAAAATTTGAAACACCAAGAAGTAATCAGTAGAAAATGGGAATAGCCCTAGGGTGGATTACACTGCTCCTTAGTTGATGTGAATCAATGAGGATAATATGTGAAATAGATAAGCATCTTTTCTGGAATCCATGAAATCACTGGAGAAGGTATTGAGAAAAGACTTGGCTTCTTGTCAAAACAGATGGATGTTTGCCACTCAGTTATTCCTCATGTGAGCAAATTTTATATACATGACTTATAAATATAAAAAATGTAAACTAGTGATTCAGAAATATTTG
>NW_011888819.1:8182900-8190294 GCF_000151845.1 Pteropus vampyrus
AAAGTTAACATAATTACTTTTTTAAAATTTAAGAAAATCAATAAGAAAATGTCAAGAATCACATAGAAAAATGAAGCATCTTAAATCCATTGAATAACCAGTTAGTATATATGTGTTTGTTTTTCAAATTAGGCAAAGTCCTTAATGGATCACACACACACACACACACACACACACACACATGCACCCCCCATAAGAAAATAATTCATAGTAATAAATACAATGCAAATTAAAACATGAATATATAAAGATTTTTAAATCTGCAGTGCATAGCATTGTTTTAACTCATAAAGTTTATACTGTAGCAAATGTAGTAAGTGAGAATGAGCTCTGCTCATAATAGAACTGTGATGTTCCAAATAAAATATCAACAATGTTTCTAACAGATTTTACTCAATACCACACCACAGCTGCAAAATGATTATCAATTCTTTCTCCATAGTTATTGCTGATTTCTTACTAAGGACATACAAAGCCCTGCTTCTTTCCACCTACCTCTTTAACAAAAATAACTGAGACAATTAATTGTTGAACTCTTCTCCCTTCTTGACAGCATCTAAAATAGCCCTTACGTCCATGATTCTTCTCTAGAGTCATTCAACCCATGTGTAAACTCTACAAAGGTCTCTCTATTAATCTTTTCAAAGATGCCCCAGGGTTTATCTGTTGTGTCGTAGCCCATAAAGCACTAAGTTAAATCAATCTAATTTAATTCAACTACAAGAGAGTTCCAATGGTCTTTGGCTGCTGGGCTTCTATAGTAAGCATTCCGCTGTGCCTTTTATTTTCACCAGATGAACATTTACTACATTTACATTATTTAGCATATTTAGGAAGTGAAGAGAATAGGATAAAATATTAACAATTTAGCACTGTCTATTTTCTTGTTAACTTAAACAATATGTATCTGAAGTAAATATGGCAAAAAAATCATTGTTGAATATGTGAAATCTGAGGGTGAATCAATGAGTTTGTCATAGTGTTCTTTACGGCTTTCTATACATTTGGAATAATACTCAATATATTGAAAATCGGCAATATGTTTATGCCACTCTACCTGTAAACTTAGAGACAGTTTATTTGAAGAAAGAAAGGTGCCTATACTATAGGTAGCTACTTTTTAGCTGTCTGGAGATTATGAGGTAAACTGGGTTGAAATTGTAGCTAGTTGTAGCTACTTGTTAATTGTCAGAATGCTTTAGAGCCTCTCTCTAAGACTGCATTTGAGACCCACATGAAGTCACATAAATGACAGAACAATGGAAAGTTGAGGCCGATATAAAAAGAAGTCAGAGGCATCGATATCAAAACCATGCTGACCACATAGCAAGTTTTAGGAAATACTGCACAAGAAGCCATAAGAGAGAAGGAAAAAGACATTATCAAAAAGGAGAGAGATTAGGAGGTGTTGCTGAGAACACAGCAAAGTTCATACAAGAGACGCCAGATTCAATATACATTGATGAGATAGACAACATTTATTTTCTGCTAAATGAGGGTTAATTTTTCCATGATGGCTTATTTTGCAACATTTATGATTGTTTTAAGCTTTTCATTAATTTATTTGGATCCCCACGAAATCATCCCTCTTTAATTTTTGATATGAACTGTATTGTTTTTAATTCCTTACTCTTTGCAAGAGCCTCAGTACCCCAATGTGGTAAAATAGGCATGCAGTGCTGATATGAGTATGAATTATTACAATCATCTATGAAAATTTGATTAACCAATTATAAATCCTTTTTAAGAAAATAGAAGAATGATATCAAATATGGACTAAGAATTGTGCACAGACATTGTAATTGTAAAGCATTGTAAATTACCTAAAAATTAATTTGGGGGCACTATGTACATAACAGCTAGAGGCAGTATTATGAGTCATTAAATATGTCATGTTTATCTGTAGATATCTTAGAGTGTTGGTATTAGAATAGCTATATTGAAGTATTGAGATTATAGATTATTTCTTCATGTGTTTTTAGTATTTTTTAATTATGCTACAGTGAATAACATCTTATTTTACTTATAAAATTATCAGTATATTTTATGTGTTGTATATTATTATGGGCTGAATTGTGTTCCTCCCAAATTCATATATTGAAACTCCAATCACTAGTATCTTAGAATGTAACTGTATTTTGCAGGCAGGATCCTTAAAGAGTTTATTTAAAAGGAGGCCATTAGGGTGGGCCTTAATTCAATTTTATTGATATCCTTATAAGAAGAGGACATTAGGACAAACAGAGAGACACCAGGGATAAGCGTGCACAGAGGAAAGACCATATGAGAACACAGTCAGATGGTGGCCATGTGCAAACCAAGAAGAGAAGACTCAGGAGAAACAAATCCTGCTGACATCTTGGTCTTGGATTCCATATCTATTAGAAAATGAATTTCTGTTGTTTAATAGCCTCCATATCTATTAGAAAATAAATTTCTGTTGTTTAATTCGTTACCAGTTCTAGTCCTGGAACTCCAGGACCTTTGTTCTTGGTTTCCAGGTGACAAAGAATTGAAGGCAGATGCCTAGCAATCACATGCAAGCTGGCTTTATTGAAAATGACAGTACACTTTCAGAAGGGAGAGTAGGCTGCCAAGAGCAGTTAGCCTTGAAGACAAAGTACACTCACTCAGAAGGGAGAGCAAGCTCCCCAAAGTGGTTAGCCCTGAAGACTTCTGCCAAGTGAAAGTACACTCTCAGATGGGAGAGTGGGCAGGCTCCAGAGAGAGCTGCTGTGTTATCCCATTGTGGGTTTGGGGATTTTATCCATTAATCTAACTAAGGGGTAGAATAGTCATGATTTGGGTTGGTCCCTTTGTGCAGAGAAGGTGGTTTTTTTTTTTTAATCAGGGAGACGCCCTTTTTCTTGCCATGTTTGGGCTATTTGGAACTGTCATGTCATCAGATGCATGATGAGTACAGCCTTAACCTTTATTTATCATAACCCAATTTATCATGATTGCATAATGATATAAAGGTGAATTCTAGGTCACGCCAGCTGTCATTTTGTGCATGCCTATGCTGGGGACTTTATCTCCTTTATTTTCCGCTTCAGTGGGAAATTTTACAATACAAACTGCTTCACCACGGCAAGGCTGTTACTCCAGGCTGTTTTTCATTTTAGTGGCTCTGGATGTCACTAAATGTGACTCCTAACTAAAACCATCCAGTTTGTAGTACTTTGTTATGGCAGTCCTAGCAAACTGAAAGCTTTACCAACTCTCAAATACTCATATATTAAAATATGTATCAAAATAAAAATACAAGAGGGCTTGGACCATACTATTTTGTATAGGTCAATGGGTCCTGTACAATATGGAGTTCAGCGAGTGACTTTGATATCGGTTTTTGTGCACATACCCTTAACAATAACTTCTTATTTCCTTAAAATGACAATTTATCATTTATTTCTATTTTCCAGTTTTTTGTTTGTTCATCTGTTTTTAAACTACATACAGTGCTGGCTGAGTTTTCAGAATTAAGGGATGAGACAGGGGTTTATAACCAGTCTTAAAGACAATCATCATGGAGGTAAATCATGCAGATTTGAAAATTTGAAACACCAAGAAGTAATCAGTAGAAAATGGGAATAGCCCTAGGGTGGATTACACTGCTCCTTAGTTGATGTGAATCAATGAGGATAATATGTGAAATAGATAAGCATCTTTTCTGGAATCCATGAAATCACTGGAGAAGGTATTGAGAAAAGACTTGGCTTCTTGTCAAAACAGATGGATGTTTGCCACTCAGTTATTCCTCATGTGAGCAAATTTTATATACATGACTTATAAATATAAAAAATGTAAACTAGTGATTCAGAAATATTTGCGAGTCATCACCAAGAATTAGCATCGATGACAGAATTAAGAAACTGATTTTCATTTGAACAGAACTTATAAGGTGAATGTTGAATGGCCCTGAATGGCATAATTATAGGTTCAATTTTGTAATTATCAAATAGTTTTAAACTGTATGAAGTGTTTAATGGCACATTGAATAATATTTTCAGCCTCCTTCTTTGGATATATTGGATGCATTGTAGAAAGATATTGTAGCACGATTGCATATATTATGTATTTTTACTTTATGAGTACAATACAAATGGTTCTACGCATTAAAACATTTACAGTCTGAATATTTAAGCACAACTACATACATGTAAAAAACAAAAATTGAAACAATGATTAGGACTTCATGAAAGAAAATTGTGTTATAACAGATTTGGGGATAGTAGTGATTACTTGTAATTTTTTCAGTGCAACATCAGATCTCATTTTAATGTCATGTGTGTTAGCATTCTTTTCCAAATATTCCACTCAGGATTTCTTCTTCTTTTATCCTTTTATCACAGCATTTCACTGTGAACACCTTCAACTTGTTGGTTTTCTGTTGGTCAATTTTCTTTTTTTTAATTTTAACTTTATTTATTTAACTTTACCTAGAAATCCATATGTTATTTTTGAGAGTAACAAACAAACAAATTAAAAATACAACTAACTCACCACAGTATCTTTAATAAGTACTAAATTCTTATAAACTGCCCATTTTTAGGGAAAATGCATAAAAGGAAGAATTATGGTTCTTATCATTGAGTTTACTTATTTATCCTAAGGAGAGAGTTTTCACTGAAAAACTAAAAATAAATGCATTATTTCTAAGTTATTGAGCACTCCATATGATAGGCTCTAGATTTAAATGTCAATCCTAATTCATTGGAATTCTGAATCTAAAAACAGTACATATAAATTAAAACTTTCCAATTTATGTTATTATTAAAGTATGCATACATACTGCACATATAAATCATTAATTTGACGTAAAACCTGTCATTCCAGAACATAAGAGTACAATTTATTCTGTTAAACTTCGGTGATTAATTACTATAATTAGATGGGTTTTCAACAAAAGCTACTTGAACAAATTACAGAAGAAAAGAAAATCATAAATCAGAATTAACTTGAAAGAAAATTAAAATAAAATGAAACTCACCTTTTAATTCAAATTTTGTAAGTGATTGGGTTATCTCATTTGGCAACATCGGATCCTTTCACGTTAAGCAGGAAAGCTCAAATATCCAATAGAAAGAGCCAATGAAACTTCAGTTAGTAAAGGTGACTTATTCAAATAATGACTTGCAAGAAGTACTTCTAGGTCAAAACACATTCACCAATGTCCCATGGCTAATTTTCAAAACAAAATGAAAAATAGAATCATAGCCCATAATCATAACCCAATGTCTTGTAAATAAGCATATGTAAATTAAATAATACATTTATTTATAAATACAATACCTTTGCATTTTAATTATTTAAAATTGAAATTATAAGTGTGCTACAGATACTATTAAGATACTTAATTAATAGAATGTATTCTTAATCAGGCATTGTAGATAAACTGAACCAGGAACATTTGGAGTTTGAACACCATGAATCAATAACAAGCTGATTTTCTGGCAAATCTGGTAGATATTTAATAAATGTTGCACAATGCATCTAGTTAATGACTTAATTCTAAGTCATAAATAATAAAAATGAGAAATTTAGTAATAATATGTGAAGCTGGCATGATCGAACACTAATGTTCTGAATTCTTAGCCAAAGGCTATAAATATAAATACCCATATTCATCTATCATCTATGATTTACTTTCTGTCAACAATCCTGAAAGAGGCTTTTATAAACTATATTTTTTAAATGAGAAAACTGAGACTTTAGTAACTCAGACATAATCACATATTTATACATGTCAGAATCAGAATCCTAACTCAGATCTATTTGACCCCAAAGTGTATGTTCCTTTTTTTTCCCCATATTGTATTTATTTCCAACTGCTAGTTCTTGTTTCCTGAAATTATTAATCAAACGATGCTCCCACATGTTTGTCAATGTCATTATTTTCTGTTTCCAAGATGTATACTATCTGAAAATTATGGAAAAAGAGAAATCCAAATTCAGATGGAGATAAAATATATACACACATACGAACTCACACTCGGATGTGTATATATATACACAGTGTTGGTTACCTTTTAGTATATATTCTCATTAATTCTAGACACTGGTTACATAATTACCACTCTAGTTAGACTGGAATTTGGATATAAAGTGAAATTCAACTCTGTGTTTCCAAACTCAAGCACACATTACTACAGCGTACCATGTAGAAAACATTACTATCTAAATTTTAAGCAATTCATCTTACTGGTTTTTAACATGAACTTGTTCGTTGCTGAACAAATGTTTCAAATAAAACAAAAAGTAAAACTTTTCTTATTATCAAAAATCTCCATGCTGGCCTTTAAACTCAAGTTATTGATTAGATTCTTGAACATCTTAACAGGAAAAAAGGTTAACATGTTGATCTATATGTATATATTTATATATTATATATATGTACATATGTATATATCTGTATATTACATATATACACGTATATATACACACTTTGTGTTTTTAAAAGTCTATATTTATTTTCTTTTAAAACATAAGTACCACTGAATAATTATAAACATAATAATGACTTGGATGAAGTGCTATTTCATCTGAAATTCCATTTTCAGAAAAGTATGACTGAAAAACCCAAGGACAGCATTCTTGTATTATACAGAGAAACAGAACATTATTTTTCACAAATATTTCACAATATTTAATCACACAAATTAAAGATATTAAATGTATATTTAATTCTCAAACATTGATTTAGAAAATTAATTAAAAAATCAAAAATATTTTTTTATTTATCAAATATTTGTTGAACACATATAATATAATGTGCACTGTGCTAAGTGCTGTATATTTATCGATAACAAATTACCCTGACCTGCTGTATTATAGTAGGAAACGATCAATGATCTTCTTGCAAGTTGGATTAAAGAAAATTTATGAGCAGTAAACTTGACAATATGAGTTCCAAATAAAAATTAATCTCATTTACAAAACTTCTTTGTCTTCTGGTCATGATAAAATTGACATGTTTTTGGAAAGATATCCACAGTTCTAAAAATTGACTATTTCTATAAAACGCCAGTCGAAAATCCTTTCAACTGTAACTGTTATTCAAATAAGTCATCCATCTTTTGTGCAGTAGGAAAAGCAGAGGCTGGCAATGAAAACAATTGTCTTTCCTGGTTAATAGACTTATCAAATTAGAAAGACTGACAACGAATTTTTGTACAGGAAAACACAATACCTATAAAAAAATTGTATGTATATATGAAACTAAAATAAAACTACTTTTACAGTTGTTATGAAAGATCTATGAGGAAAACATTCACTACCTTTCCAAATCTAGCTTGACCTTCCAAGCTCCTATCATTTAAAATGTTTTCTTTCTTAAAGGAACAGAGAAGATTAAAAATGAAGTTATTTGGGGGGAAATTAGTAAGCCAGAACTT
>NW_011888819.1:8192709-8194415 GCF_000151845.1 Pteropus vampyrus
CCTCTGCCCTGAATTAGTTTCCTGACCTTGGTCAATAACTTATCTTCTTTAGAAACAGTTTCCCCTGTTCAAGAAATTAACATGAAAGGATTAGATTATATAGTTTCTAAAGTTTTTTTCCGGATTTATTATTCATTTCTATGACCAAATAAAGACATCTTTCAAAAGAGTGTTATAAAATAGACATAAAATAGACATACTTTACACATGTCAATATGTGACATGAGTATGTTTATTTTACTACTGATCTTAAGTGTTTCTAAGCCAAATTTGTATAAGTACAAATTTTGAGGATTACAGATAACAGTCATGGGAAATTTATTCACAACACAATGTGTGATGAAATATCTCTTTATATATTTTGAATAAAAAACAATAGGAAAATTTGTTCTTTCTTTGCTGTTTTTTTCAAAACTTTATTTTAATTGAAAAATAATTGACCAAAAATTTCTCTTATTTCCACTAATTAAGTTTTAAGACCTGATTTATCTCTGATATCAAAAAGTGGGAAATTTAATACTCTATAGAAACTGTAATTTAATTTTCATGGCTGTAATGCAATTAAAAAAATTAATGATTTTTTTAAAACACATTTTTAGAGTTTTTTTTTCAAATACTTTATGCATTTGTTTAAAACTGATTAAATATATAAACTATCTTCTTAGTTAGCAATATCATAATTACTTTAATAATGGTTAGCCTTAATAAAATCATACATTCTAATTTTTTAATGTAAACATTAAAAAATATTCAATCAACAAATGATTACTGAGCATATATAAGACCTCTTACTAAGAAAAAAATTACATTTTTACTTAACAAGGTATTCAAAAGTAATATATAATCTTCAAAGCCCTGAAATAATAAAAAGAAGCATGATAAAACTCTAGAGTCAAAATGTTTATTGAAATATAAAGGTCATTTATTCATTAATTCATGAATTTATACATCTTTATCCATGATTGTATATCTAATTATATTGGTTCTGTTTTTTTTTTTTTTTTTCTCAATATGCATGTCATATCAGTCTGAGAAGCTAGGTACAACCCCCCATAACCTTTCTGTTATCATGGACTGTCACCATCATTTAACATAAAAACAGTGACAATCCCTTTTGACATAAATTCATGGGATTTGGCGGCCTTCATTTTTACAGATCATTTAAATCAACTTTTGTTAATGTATTTTTACACATTTACATCAACTTTTCTAAATATTTTCTAAATATTTCAAACAGTCCCTTATCCACTTTACTAACTTATATCAGTTTACTTTATGCCATACTTCATTGACGTGAAGGTCTTCTGACACAATTTCCTAATATGATTCCAAGAATTTAACTTCATCCTTCCAAAAGATTTGAAAGATTTATTTTTACCAGGAGAATATTGAAACTCTCATGACATCTAGATTTTCATGGCACAGTCTTATCCTTATTTTTTCTATAGTCCTCTATAGTCTTCTATTAGTCTATATCTCCTAAAATGTCCTCCCGCTTAAGAAGGATTCATATTCTTCTTTTGTTGGGCTCAGTCTCCCATGTATGTTCATTAAGTCAAGTTGATTGAAAAGGTTCTAATCTTCTATATCCTTACCAAATTTTTGTTTACTTTATCAATTCATTGCAGTGAGGAAGTAGTCATGCACTTCATAACAAGCTTTCGATTAACAGTAGACCACATATAAAATGGTGGTCCCATAAGATC
>NW_011888819.1:8194465-8198103 GCF_000151845.1 Pteropus vampyrus
GCATGATAAATACTGTTAAATAATAGATCACTGGATAATTAAATATTTCCAGGCATCCATATTTTAAGTTATAAAACTACTTGATAAAATTTTAAATTTTGAACAGGATGTGAATTACATTCCACTGACTTAGCTTTGTATTAATATCCTTTCTGAATATGATTTGCTTAGTGCTGTCAAAGTCCAGGCGTACCGATGGTAGGTGCTTTCTTTTTTAATAAGTTCATATATATGCATACTTCATGTTTTTTACGCTTTTCTTAGAGGCCCTGTTTTAAGATATTTTGTCATATTGTAGTCAAAATCAGATTATAATTTTTGGGCTATAGAGCTGATAACATATCATGTAGCCTAAAATAGAGTAATCACACTGTTTACCAAAGTAAGAGAAGTGAAAAACTTTGATAGCATCTTCAGATTATTTAATGCCCTTTACTAATTAAGATTTTTGACAATAACTTTTATAGTACTAGGAAAATAAGTATATATAAAACCAATTTGTTAGTACCCTTTTGCATAATGAACATTTTTCTTTTATAGAATAATCTCATCTTTTCTAGTTCTTCTCTATCTGAATTTCCACCTAAGGTAATAATTGAAATATGCATAAAATTCGAACATCTTGACACTAATTCTACACTTTTTGCATTATCACATACCTTAAAAGTTATTATAAAATAATTACACAAAATTAAATTACAAAATGATTATATACAATTTCTTAGAAAAATATACTTTGAGTAAAATAAATAATATTTACCTAAATATTTTTCATGTGTGCTTTGCAGGTGAAATGAGAAAAACAAAGGGAATAGTATCTTTTCCCCATTTCCTACAAATTTGCTTTTCAGAATAACTAAATGCATCTGTTTGGGCACTATCCAAAGAACTATGAGGTGGGGCTGAATCTTACAAGAAATAAATGAGAAAAAAGAGTAAAGAAGGCAATTTAGTGGACAGGACAGAAAAGTATACATAGCATTCCAAAGCAGTTTTTCACTCTCTTTGAAAAACTGGAAGGAAATAAAACCTTCTACAAAAGAACTAAAATGTTTGTTCCCAATATTCCACTCTACATCAAACCCTGATTTCATTCATTATTCTCTTTGTCCACTGTTCCTCAGCCAGCCGCTGCTTTCACTCAGAAGCAAAATTCTAGGTCTGTAACTTTCAGATATCCAGCCAGCTCTCTAATGTAATATTTTCAGCAGCACATGGATGTCAGCTCTTCACTTTGTTTGTTCTTTCCCCTTTTATCATCGGTATAGCTCAGATGCTGACTTTACCAGCAGAAAGGCATATACCATGTGTTTAGTCCTGATAATGACTATCAATGTTTAATTATATTTTAAATTCATAATGGAATAAAATTATTAATAAATTGTAATAAAGATGCTATGTGAAATCTGCAACAACTTGGTACTGACAATGTTGTTGCATTTTATGACAAAGTTACCAGACTGAGAACAGTCATGTATGCCCAGAAAATTTACATAGCTCTTTACCCAACACAAAAGAGGTTAGTCATTTTTAACATTTGCATATGATTCTTCCCTCTGCCCTGAATTAGTTTCCTGACCTTGGTCAATAACTTATCTTCTTTAGAAACAGTTTCCCCTGTTCAAGAAATTAACATGAAAGGATTAGATTATATAGTTTCTAAAGTTTTTTTCCGGATTTATTATTCATTTCTATGACCAAATAAAGACATCTTTCAAAAGAGTGTTATAAAATAGACATAAAATAGACATACTTTACACATGTCAATATGTGACATGAGTATGTTTATTTTACTACTGATCTTAAGTGTTTCTAAGCCAAATTTGTATAAGTACAAATTTTGAGGATTACAGATAACAGTCATGGGAAATTTATTCACAACACAATGTGTGATGAAATATCTCTTTATATATTTTGAATAAAAAAACAATAGGAAAATTTGTTCTTTCTTTGCTGTTTTTTTCAAAACTTTATTTTAATTGAAAAATAATTGACCAAAAATTTCTCTTATTTCCACTAATTAAGTTTTAAGACCTGATTTATCTCTGATATCAAAAAGTGGGAAATTTAATACTCTATAGAAACTGTAATTTAATTTTCATGGCTGTAATGCAATTAAAAAAATTAATGATTTTTTTAAAACACATTTTTAGAGTTTTTTTTTCAAATACTTTATGCATTTGTTTAAAACTGATTAAATATATAAACTATCTTCTTAGTTAGCAATATCATAATTACTTTAATAATGGTTAGCCTTAATGAAATCATACATTCTAATTTTTTAATGTAAACATTAAAAAATATTCAATCAACAAATGATTACTGAGCATATATAAGACCTCTTACTAAGAAAAAAATTACATTTTTACTTAACAAGGTATTCAAAAGTAATATATAATCTTCAAAGCCCTGAAATAATAAAAAGAAGCATGATAAAACTCTAGAGTCAAAATGTTTATTGAAATATAAAGGTCATTTATTCATTAATTCATGAATTTATACATCTTTATCCATGATTGTATATCTAATTATATTGGTTCTGTTTTTTTTTTTTTTTTTCTCAATATGCATGTCATATCAGTCTGAGAAGCTAGGTACAACCCCCCATAACCTTTCTGTTATCATGGACTGTCACCATCATTTAACATAAAAACAGTGACAATCCCTTTTGACATAAATTCATGGGATTTGGCGGCCTTCATTTTTACAGATCATTTAAATCAACTTTTGTTAATGTATTTTTACACATTTACATCAACTTTTCTAAATATTTTCTAAATATTTCAAACAGTCCCTTATCCACTTTACTAACTTATATCAGTTTACTTTATGCCATACTTCATTGACGTGAAGGTCTTCTGATACAATTTCCTAATATGATTCCAAGAATTTAACTTCATCCTTCCAAAAGATTTGAAAGATTTATTTTACCAGGAGAATATGAAACTCTCATGACATCTAGATTTTCTAAATTTTCATGGCACATTATTATCCTTATTTTTTCTATAGTCCTCTATAGTCTTCTATTAGTCTATATCTCCTAAAATGTCCTCCCACTTAACAAGGATTCATATTCTTCTTTTGTTGGGCTCAGTCTCCCATGTATGTTCATTAAGTCAAGTTGATTGAAAAGGTTCTAATCTTCTATATCCTTACCAAATTTTTGTTTACTTTATCAATTCATTGCAGTGAGGAAGTAGTCATGCACTTCATAACAAGCTTTCGATTAACAGTAGACCACATATAAAATGGTGGTCCCATAAGATCGTTACAGAGCTGAAATATTTCTAACAACTAGTGGCACTGAAGTCGTCATAATGTTGTAGTTGCAATGTCTTACTCATATGTTGGTGGTGTTGCTGGTGTAAACAAATCTACTGCATTGCCAGTCACATGTAAGTATATAGCACATACAATTGTACAGTATATAATAATTGATAATGATAACAACTGTTACTGGTTTATGTATTTACTATACTATACTTTTTATTATTATTTTAGAGTGTACTCTTTCTATTCATAAAAAAGAATGTTTTCTGTAAAACAGTATGCCATGTTATGCCAGCAGCAGCCTCATATATCTTATGTTTATCACACATCTTGATTGTATCATTTTCCCTTATTTCTATTTAACTTGT
>NW_011888819.1:8199123-8223029 GCF_000151845.1 Pteropus vampyrus
TCAGTATGTCTTGGGTGGCACATAAGGAGTGCTCTACTGAATCTGTTGCTAGAATTGGGACATGAGAATGATAGGGTGGGAGATGATAAAACACATATCCATATCTTTTTTATCTCACATTTTTTTTATTTCGTTTCCCTCTATGTGGTTGTTACAGGGCAAAGTCTTCACTTTCTTGTGCCAGCAGCGAAGACATCACTTTATATGATATGGTAACTCTACCACTGAATTTAACTCCATGAATTAAGAATAGAACCTTAGAGGTGAACCTAAATTTAACCTATATTGCTAAAGTAAGGCTATTTGTGATATGTCCCCAATACCAAGTATCAGAAACATTTTTGTAATTTTTAACTATCAAATTCTAGGACATTGCACTGGAAATTAGATGAAGGAAAAGTTTGGGTGTGAGCAATTTTATTTACTGCCTGCTGAATGTATCTGAACATATCCGAACTAGAATTAAAAATGGATTGAAAAAATTTGAGTGTGAAATAAAGGAAATATGATGGACAATGAATGGAAAGAAGAAGCATAACTGATCATCACGGCAGGGAAAGACGTAGTAACTCTTTACGCAAGGAGTATCTATAAACAACAGTACTCGGGTATTTATTTCAGACATAGAACTGACAAATGGCTGATGCTGGGAGAGGCTATTTGATCCATTTTTCTGGCAAAGGGAAATTAGATTCATGCTGATTTCAGGCTCTGCCTAAAGACTGCTTCTGGATAATCTGGAGAATATCTGTGAAACAGCATGCCTTTATGACTTAATTGACTGGTAGCAAGTTGGAGCTATCATTTTGTTCATGATTTATAATCTTTATTTATTACCTTTGAATCTCACAGGATGGAAGCTGCTGAACAGATGGAGGGGTAGCTGTGAATAAAGGTGTTCCTATGTTAATACAGTTACCTAGGTGTGACAGGAAGCAGATTCCTCTCACCTGCCCAGTACATTAGAGAATGCTTTGTTCTTTTGACATTTCCATATGGAAATGTGGATGAACTGACTTTAAGTGACAGGAAACTTGAGTAGGCTCAAGGAATTTGGTCAGGATGGTACTGAGGGGTCACCTATCCTTGGTGGTTAGACGTTCTAATTCTTTTAAGATTTGTGGCACTCTAAGACTGAACTGTCTTTGAGAGTAGAATATATCAATTGATAGTGTTTCGAGACAAACAGTACATTGGAGAGCAAACGATGTATCCAAATTGTGCCCAAGTCATGAACATAAGTGAGGTCCTAACATGGCAGCAATATATGAGTTGGCTTAGCTCAGTAACTCTACTAGGTTCTACATAATTTGAATAGATTGTTGAATTTATCAAATTAAGCTTTTTATAATAAATTCTGTTATCCAAGTCACTTTATGATTTCCTAATCATACAAATAGGAATAATAATAAATTAGTTTGGTTGATGGACATTGTCTCCTTCTCTAAGAGGACAATTTTGGTGTCATTTTTCCACAGGTCTCATTGCAGAAAAGATATTTTAGTATTATTGTTTTATTTCAGAAAGATAATTTTTGTTCTGAAGCAATTCTCTTAGTCTAAACCAATAAACCACAGTAAAGAGTATTTAGGTCCTTTAAGAAACACATTTCATTATTGCTTCAAACACATTAAAAACACTCAACCTATAAGAAAGGAGCCATAGGAAACAATCTACTTCTTATTCTTGTCCTCAAGTACTAGATTAGATGCAAAGGAATGACAATTAGATCATGGATATCATCTTTAAATAGAGAAATAACTAGAAAGAGCAAAAGACAGCTTTTATGAGCTGTCAGCTTTATTCTGTTGGAGGAATGGGAAAGTGCCTTGGTGCTTTCAGAATACTGAAGTTAAGTCAGAAGGTATTCATATGTAAACAGGAAGAAACTGTCCTGGGCTAATTGTGTGATGTTAAAGCTAATAAAGTTTTATGCTAAGTGCCCGATGAAGCTTGCTTAAATAATGAATTTTCCTTTAGGCCAGGAGAAATCTCAGGATACTTTTACCTGAACAGGAGAAAGGTGATGAAGGACTGTAAAATTCATGAGTAAGAGAAGAAGTAAAAGCTTGGAAGCAGATTGCTTTGGTTTACCCTGTAAATAACCTAGAGTGGCTTTGTATCGTAAAAAGCTAATTGCATATGTGATATTTTAATTTAAATACCATGGGACATTATTTTATAATTATGATGCACTCAAAATAATATTTTTTATTTTATCAAGTTGCCAAATAGTTTTCATCAAAAACATGATTACTTTTTAAAAATGATTTAAGGCTCCACTTTTACTCTGTATATCATTTAACTACAATATTAAACACATTTAAAAATATTATAAATGATTTTTATGAAATATAATTATATGAGCTATATGAATTTGTGGACATATGAATATAAATGTGTTTGTCTTGATTGGCAAATATTTTCTGTAATATATCTGCTTAAGGCATTTTAAACTATTTTCCTATTAATCACGGTCTGAGAGTTTGAACTCATATTTCACTTACAGCTTCCTGTTATGTAATGAAAACATTATGTGTATTTATTAAGAGTATAAATAGATAACCCATAGTGATGGATGATATATTTAATATATTCACCAAATGACTCATATCTTAAATATGTATAAAGAACTACAAATACATAAGAGAATGGTAGATCAAGACACCTGCATCAAAAAGACAAAATATTTGAAAAGACACTTCAAAATAAAATATTAGAATGGCCAATGAAATATAAAAATATATCCAATGCAATCATTATGGAAATAGAGATTAAAACCACATGGACATATTATCTTAGACATCCACAAAAATGACTGAAAATAAGAAGACGGATGCCACTAAATCTGGGCAAAGATATGAAGCAATTGGGACCCTAATTTGAATTTGTATACTGTTTTTGGAAATCATATGGCAGTATCTCCTAAAGCTGTGTATATGCATATCATATGATCCAGCGTTTCCTCTCTGAGGTATTAACAGAAATGCGTATACGTGCTCACTAAAAAATACATTATTAGAGTCATTATTCAAAATAGGCCCAAAATGGAGTTTACCCAAATGTCTATCAATTGTAGAATCACTGTCAGATGCATTGGTCAATTCTATATAGCAATGAGAAAGAACTATTAGCAACCAAAGACAGTAATATCTATAGATTTAATAAATATGACACTAAGTAAAATAAACTAGGTATATAAGAGTTTATACTACATGATTCTATTTATTTAAATTCCAAAAACTAGCAATAAAGATGCTCATTTGATATGGAATTATGTCCCGATAAACTCATCATAAATTAAAAATATCTTAAGTTGAAAATGCATTTAATACACCTACTGAACGTCCCTCAAATGTGCTCAGAGCACAATACTATCCAAAAAATGCTGTCAACACAGTACATTGTAGGGTGTCAGTTGTTTACCCTCGTGACACGTGCCTCACTAGGAACAGTGTCTCCCTGCCCCTGCCCAACATCATGAGACAGTGTCGTTCCACATAATGAAGATCAAATTTCAAAATTTAAAGTATGGTTTATACTTAGTGACTATCACTTTTGCACCATTGTAAAGTCAAAAAATCATAAGTTGAATCATTGTAAGTCTAGGACTATCTGTATTAATTTACGGCATTGTAAGTTAGGATAATGATTACCTTTGAGTGGGGTAGAAAATAGGTACCCAAAGGGCGCTTTGGGGATACTTGTTCAGATGGCTTTGCGAAATGTTGATTGAACTATGCTTCTCAGAATTTCCTTCTCTCTGTGTTTCTGGTTATGGTGGACCACAAGAAGTAAAGCAGCAGTAATTTTGTTATTTTGCTCTCAGAAATTCAGACAGGCTCTTTTGCAACTCACACTTATTATTGATTATCTGTTGGCTCACCTGATTACAATGAGGTAGCAACTAGGCCTGCAACTATTTCACCTTCTCCTCTATTCCTCTTCAGCTTCCCCAAATCCTGAGCTAGCTTCTAAGAGGAAGGGTGTCAGTTTCCCTGCAAGATATCCACATCATGAAAATTAGAGACTGACTTGACACAGATCCTGTGCTTAGAAAGCAAGGCTTCTACCTTCTTCTTCCTCATTCTTCCCCTCCCACTGGCAGGAATGTAGATATACTAGTAGCTGATACAGGTCTCTAAGACTACAAACCTAAAGATGAGGATAGAAGAGGATAAATACAAAAAGAACCTGAGTCTCTAAAACATGGAGATGACATATTAGGCTTTGTTTTCTTACGAGTAGACTATTAAAGGGAAATAACTTCTTTTTTTTTTAATTTAGTGCTATTTTGATCATTATTACAGCAGCTAAATTTGCGTCATAACTAGAATGATATTAAGAAACTGGATATTAGTAATATGATAATGACATGATTCTTCTGTCAACAAAAAGAAAATCAATTAGAAACTTCAGGAAAAAATGTTTAAGAATCACGGAGTAAATATAAAGCAAACTAAAATGTAGACTGATTTTTAACAATATTTAGAAAGTAGCAATGGGGAGGGGCATCTGTACTTGACATTTGGGAAATAATCCTATTCGCCTCAAAGAGCACATTTGAATGACAAAGGATTACGTATGGTTACTTCTCTACAGGTTCAATCACACTGGTTGTTTCAATAATACAGAGGATATTCATAATAATTTTATGTTCTCCTTTTTAATGTCCAGACTTAACCTATAAACACAACATATGGCAAATGTGTTACATATTTTTTATATAAAAGTTATACACCTTGCCAATGTAAAAACAAAAATAAAAAATAAAAAAAGATAGCTAGAAGAATTTGAGTAGTAAAGGAGCATACTAGAGATTGAAAGAAGTTTAAGAGTATAACTTTCTTCATCTTCAAAAGAAGCCAAGATATACTGTTTGCAGTTGATTTAAAAAGAGAAAAAAGGCATGAATATTTTATGTTACAGATTGAAGAAATTATAGAAGAAATTAAGAAATTTCCACGGAGACATTTAAGAAGAAGAAATAGAGTTTATTTATAATTATCTTTTATCATAGTAGGGAGTTAACTGAAACACTTATAAATCAAGAAATGGAGTAAATGTATATCATATAAAGTGATGCAGGGAACCAATAGATAAACCAATAAACTGAGAAAGTTCAAATTTTAAAATATTTGCCTCTGTGTAGTGTCATTGGAATTGAAGGTGACATAGATGTATGTAATATATATTTTTTACTATGCACATGTATTTATGTTATGATAAACACTTTACGTGGTAGGCACCTCATGTTTTCAGTCATTCTAGATAGTATGAGGTCTCTGCCAACACAAAATTCATTGTATTTACCTGGGATTTGTATCCCTGATGTTGAAAAATTATAATAACTCTCTTAATCTTTCAATTAATGGGAACCAAACCAATAAGTCTCTCTTTAGCCTACACAAAGTGATCTTTACATGTAAGCTACAGAATTTCTCAAACTTAAATGTTAAGATAAATAATAACCACTATGTAAAATAAACAGCAATGTTCTTGGCATGCTTTCAATTTTGTGAGTGATATTACTTAAATACTCATTGATATCTGCACAGTCAACAATGGTGATGATGAGATTTGTCCCTGGAGCTCATGCATAGCATTTGTAAAATAATTAAACTTGAAGAACTGTACAACATTTAAGGTAAAGAGTATCAGTTCTTTCTATATTCTAAAGGATAATTTTCAGATAGGTTTAGAGTACTGCCATGATAAATTTTTTAAACTTTTATTGAAATATAATGTGCTTATGGAAAAACACATGTACACTAAGTGTATAGCTTGATAAATTTCAGTCAGTATTTAAAGGAGAGAGTGAAATATATTTGTTGAATTTCACAATAGCTAGAGTTCTTGAGAGAAAATAGAATAAAATTGAGATTCTTAAAAAGCACAAGTAATTTCAACATATGATAGTAAATGTTTAAAAAAAACTGTGTTTATACAAATACCATGAAAAAATGATTTGAAAACTTACTGTATACTGTGAAAACGGAACTTTTTAAATGATAGATTAAACTACAGAGTTTTATATTAAAAAGCAAGTGTTCATTTTTCTGGTTGGTGTGGGAGGGTTCAGAATGTGATTGAATTCTAATCTCTTCTATTTGCTAACCTTTTAATATAATGACATTGCAGGGAGTAAAAACTGAGATCGAGTTAAGGAGTTTCAAAACTTTTTCAAAGTAGATATTTTTCAGTGCTATAAGACTGAAAGTTAGAAAAAAAAGAAGGATAAATTATATGTGATACCAAGGCTGGGGAGTTGGCAGCCATCAGTGTGGGCAAGGGAAAGAAGACCATATTTATCAACCTCAACTCCTGAAATTTTTTAGTAGAATTACTATTTATTTGCTCTGCTAACATAAAAAGTTTATTTTCAATAAGCATGTATGATAAGCCAGACAGAACACAGATAATTTCTAAAATGGTTCTTTAGAGGATTAAAAAAAAGCAAAAGGTATCAACATTTGCATTTCAAGTTTACAAAGAGATGAAGAAACATATTGAGTTATGTAAAACATAAATAAGATTTTTATAAATGTTTTCTTTTTGTTATTAAAGATGGGAAACTATCAAAGAAAAACCATTGTTTTCTCAATAAGTAGTAGTTTTATCTCTTTTTTTTCCCTGAGTTTTATTATAAAAATGTACTTATTTATGCCTAAACTCTGAAGCAGTGATTACTCTTGGCACCAAAAGACCTTTTTCCCTTAGCAAACTTATTTTCAGTTCCATGTTCATGGAGTGACAGCATATTTCAAAGCTCTTAGCAACTTGGATTCTTGTTGGTTTAACATAATTTTTTATTGCCATTTGCATCTATAATACATTTTCTAATTAGCCTTTAAATTGTAACTGGTAGTAATCAGTACACATTTTCATAACAAATTATATCTTTAAAAAAGTCATCTATATGTATACTGGTTTTAGTTATGTTAAAGTTGAAAGAATTCACTACAAAAAAAGGAAGAGACTCTCATAATAATAACATTGGATATATTCTATAAGGAACAATAATAATATTTAATTTATTAATAAATATTTATTTTATATTATGTAGGATATAGGAAGTGACCTAACCCGTCACCTAGGAAAGGGGAACACCTCCTCATTAATAGCAAAAATGTGTTTCATTAAGATATGCACAATAATTTGTTACAAGGGTGAACAAAGGACAACCCACTGGACAAATTCAACCTACTGCCTCTTTCTATAAACTTTTATTGAAACATAGCCACACCTACTCGTTTATATATTGTCCATGATTTATTTCCTTCTAAAAAGGCAGAGTTTCATAGTTCTAACAGAGATATATGGCTAGCAGATCCTAAAATATTCCAAATGTGCTCTTTATAGAAAAAGTTTGCCAAATTATGTTCTATTAAGTATTGTTCTACTTACCAGAAATTACAGTTTAGAATTTATAGGATATATACATGTTCCAAATTCACAATAATAAATATTTCTGAAAAGCGTTTCTCTATATTCATAATTATTATAGTGTATATCCGACCATGTGATTATTGTAGTATGTACCCAACCATGTGAAGGCATTGAACTAAAAATAAAGATGGAAATATGGGATAAACTTTTTAAAAAATGTAGCCATGTATGAATTAATCTTATTCACCATATTATATTTTAAAAACCTTTGATGTCATATTTCCTCAGTTATAAAAATTACATAGTAAAATTGTTATGTCTTCATTATGTTTGTTTCATTTTACATAGATCTCGTGTTCAATGAAGGAACTGATTATTATTTTTTCTACATATTTTCTGTAATTTAACAACAAACTCAATGTTTTAAAACTATAATTATATTCAAATTTGATATAAATAAAGCAATCTGAATGCAGTTTTTATTTATTCTGTTAGGGACAAAGAAAATACAAAGAAGTGTTCAGTGATAGTATAATTTCCAGTGGTATTGTATTTTTTGTTTGGTTTTAACACTCTCATTATAGTTTTACACACAATAGTATTTTCAAATATCAGAAAAGATGTTGGTAATTATCTTAAATATTTTAAAAACCTACTCAAAACAGCACTTGTAAGAAAAATAAAGTATAATATACAAGTGATATATTATTGAATTGTACACTTGAAACCCATGTAATTTTATTAACTAATGTCACCCCAATAAATTTAATTTTAAAAAAAAGAAAGTACAGAATGCTAAACCACAACAGAAAGCCTAATTCTAATATAAACTTGAAACTTTGTATCCACTCTTTTAAACCTTAAAAGTTTAGAAATGACAATTAATCATCTCATGATTTTTAAGGGTAGTGCAAATTTGTACTTTCTTTTCACAAGTTTAGGCAGTTTTCAGAATTATTGAAAATACCCCGGTACTGCCAGAATAAATATTCTAAAGTAATTTGTTTTACACATTTATTAACCTCTTCATATGTTTCTTCATTCACCCTTTATTTATTCATTCTATACTACTTACTGACTATTTATTTTGCTCCTGGCATTATGTGTTTCAGGGTATATAGGCAAAAAGAGGTTACTTATCTCCAAAGATAGCTCGTCAGTGAGGAAAGCTATAAATAAATAACTAATTTAATGCTATTTAATCATCATAACTTTGATCATCATAACTCATAAAGTAGCTACACTTATATGCGTTTCATATTACACATTTCACATTAATTTCCAATATTCCTACACAATAAGAAACTCCAGTTTTCTCAAAAAGAGATCTTACTTTTCCCTCTTTATATCATACTCATCCCCATTCTATGAATTTTGCTCATTTGTTTCTTAACCTGATACACTCATCATTTTCATCTTTATCTTAGCAAAAATATTACTACTTCTTCAAGGCCTTCTCAGATTTCACTTACTGTGGGAATTCTTTGTGGTCTCTCTTATTTGATCTCACTCTCAATAATTCAATGTTTAGCAATCAGTTATTCTCTAAAGAGCTGGACAATTAGATTCTGAGATTTTTCTACTTTATTATTCATTTCCTCAACTGAGTCTCACAACTTGGATTTTTCAGAAAATTTATTCTTCTCTGTGACCTTATCTGATATTAAGGAAAATAATATAGGCTTTAATGGAGATTTTATGAGGATTTGCTTGACCAGAAGTTGAAATAAAGCATAACGAAATCTCTGTTGAGTATAAATATTTCAGTGTCTTTCCTATCTATAGAGAGAAACTTCTGCAAAGCAACTGAAACTGCTAGTTGGCAATATTTACACCAACCTCAAATTGACAGCTTGAGAAAGCAGAACAACTTTCAGGTCGTGGTTTAAATAATTCTGTACCACATAGCACTCTAATCACAAGAATTCTCAAATTTATAGCTTCTCTGGGTCTATGGGAAATAGAAAGAAATTAATCAAAAAACCAGCTGGTGTAAATAGAGAATATAGTAAGGAATTGCATGTAAAGGAAATTTATTTTTCTATTCTATTTTTGACGTTTGAAAAAACTAGAGAATATTAAGTTACATGAACAAAACTGAGCTCAATATGCATATTCATGCTCTTACGTAGAATAGAAAGTTATCAAATTATTTATTCAATAAACAAATATTGAAATATGCCAGAGATATACTGTATTCCAAAAACATGTTACAAAATGATGTAGCAAAAATTAACAGTGCAATGTAAATTATGATTTTTTTTACGTTCCATGTTCTGTCATAATTGCATAAATTCTGTGTGTGTGTGTGTGTGTGTGTGAGAGAGAGAGAGAGAGAGAGAGACAGAGAGAGAGAGAGAGAGATGGAGAGAGATGGAGAGAGAGATGGTCTTTGTATAGTTTATTTTCCAAATCATATTTATTGTCTTCAACCCAAATGTTAAAATAAATTTAACTTTTGTTACTTGTATGGCAATTGAAATAGAACTATTATGATTATCTAAAAATGTGAACATTCATTTATTTCCCATTTCCTCTTCATCCATTTGGAAGTTCAAAGCAAACTGGATGTCGTTTTAAAACTCGTAATTGTAAAGTTAAATGCCAACAAACTCAGTATGATGTTTGAGTACATATGGAAACAATGTAATGAAGAAATAAGAAATGTTTAAAAAGATTTCTTACACTTCCAATAATCTATGTTTAATATTATAATTTTAATATAATATTATATTGGTAGGGTATAGCAACTGGCATATTTCTTCAGCATATATCACCAATTTCTGCAGTTAAAAATAAATATACAATTTAATATTTTTGTTCATTGCTACTGAGTTTGCATTATTATGGATAATGAAGTTAAAATAACACCAGTATTTAATACCATTAGTAAAGGTGTCATTTCAACTCAAATTTAGTTAATTTTTAATTAGGTAATTTTTAGACATTTTATAATTTCACCCTGGAATTTATTTAATAATTCATAAAAAAATGTATTAATAAGTTTCTCAAGCCTAAATGGAAATCAACTATTTGTGTTCCTTGGTTATTATTTGTAAATATTTGAAACTGAAAAATATTTTCAAGATTCATATGACTAGAAGTAAAATATAAAGTGAAATAAACAAAGTAAAAGCAAATGGGTAAATACGTCAATATTAAATATGTATTAAGAACACATTATGTTTCTTAAAACTACATGTTAAAATCTGTTTTTCAAACAAAAAGAGACATAATTTCTTGTTACAGAATAATCATGCTTTTATTATTCTCTTTTATGTCACTGATAAATATGAGTTTCAAGTACAAAGTATATAAAGTATATACAAAGTATATACATTATACATACAAATAAAGTATGTAAGGTATATGTTTCTGTATCTCAGTTCTTACAAAAACTGGAGTATCCCAATTTTCCTATGAAAATATAATTACTCCATGGAAACTATTTTAATAATTTCAAATATTTAAAATGACAGATAGTTGAAAGAATAGTATACACACTCTAGTAATTCTTTTATTTAGATTGATTCTTAATATTTTATCACATTTTTATCTTTGTGTAAATATCTTTCCTTTTTTCCTGAACTACAAAAAGGAATTAAAAACATCTGTCCCTTCATCTCTAGATACTTCAACATGTGTCTCCTAAGAAAAATGACATTTTTCTGTATAACTACAATAATATTAACATATTTAGCACAAATTTAATAAAATTGTTAATTATACAAGTCTTATTTCTAAATTGCCACAAAATGTCCTATTTTTAATTTTTCTTTCAAAGATGCAAATAAGATTCTTGCATTATAATACTTAGTTTTGCTGTTTCTCTCTAAATCAAGAAGGGTTTCATATGTCTATTTTTCATGACCTTGATTTTTGAAGAATTCAGACTAATTATCCTGCTGGATATCTCATATTCTGCATTTTTCTGATTGTTTCCTCATATTTATATGTAAGACAGAAATTTCTTGGCACGTGCACTATACAAATGAGGTATACTTCTTATTGCAGTGTACCAAGAGAATACAGAATGTCATTTTTGAAAAAGCCAGAATGCCATTTTTTCCCACTACTCGTCGTACAAAATTCAGTCACTTAGTTAAATTGGTAACCACTAGATATCTTCATTATAAACATGAAGTTTTTGTTTTCTTTTGTAATTAATAAATAATCTGTGGCATGTTGCTTTAAGATTATGTAAATACTTTCCTCTTCTACAGTCTTCTACCTAATGAGTTTAGCATCCATTGATGTTCCTTTCTTGAATATAAGTCAAATTGTTGATTTTACCATGGTTGCCATTTTACTCAGGTACTTCAGTTTATGCCCCTTACATTTTAAAGTCTCCTAGGGAGATCTTCTGAACACATTGCTTTGAATTTATCTATTTTTGGAAACATTTCAGATAAGCTAGTGCCTTCTATTAATGCTTATCTTCAACTGATTCTAGGCATGTCTATTTTAGAACAAACCTTGCATTTGAGTTTTATAGACAAATATCCAATTGCTGACAACACACTCCAGTTAGCTCTCTCATGGTTTTTTGTAAAGTCAGCCTGACAAAAGGTAAACTCAGATTTTTCCTCCCCAACCCCACTCCAATTCATTAGACAATGCTCATTTCAGAATACTTCATTATTCTTTTAAATTAAAAAAATTTGGAAAAGTGCTCAATACCTTTAGCTACTTTACAACAATGAACGAATAGCAAATAACATTGGGCCTAAAAATTATATCACTTTATTTACTCTAAAGCTAAATCTTAATTATCAACTGTGGGCTTTAAGTACAGTCCTAATGGATATACCTTTACACAAGCACTTGTATTTTTGTTTCCTTTAAATTGAATATATATTTAAAATAATTTACCTTACTAAATTACAGTTTTTTTTAAAAAAACCTCACTTTTGAATTTAATAGGAACAACTAAAATTAATTTGGACTGTATTTCATTGATACCTAATTAGAAACTTTTTCGTTCACAACTCATTTTTGTTCCTTTAAGAATTGTTCCTTAATTCCTTAATCTATGTTGTCCCGAAGTGAATATGATTGTCAATTATAGGACCCTTTATCCATATTTTTTGCTAATTAATTATAGAATTTCTTTGGACGGATTGGTTCTCTGATTGCCATGTGCCCTAAATCAAGTCTTCATGGATTTTTCTTGGAATTTTCTTTTGGAGTTAGTATTTGGATCAGTGACATGAAGTTGTACACTTGGACTTCAGCCAGGTATATTTTCAGAACAGGGAGAACATTTGCTTTCATTTAAACTCAGGCAATAACAACAGAAAGAGAATGAGAAATAATCTGAACTCAGATATGGAAACAGAGTTCTGAAAATATACTTTGAGTCTAGATAAGGCTGATTGAAGCTAGACATCCTGTTCACCACCCAGTTACATTAGCTAATAAATTTCTTTATCCATTGACTTTTGGGATTGTTATCACTTTGATTAGAAAAAAAGCTGACTAATGTATCTATAATATTATACTTGCAAAGCTTGCCCCAATTATTTTTCATTTAATTCTCTCATAAAAGACTGAGCATCTAAAGCACGAAACTATGTTCATTGTGATTAATGTAATATGTGTTAAATATTCAAAAACAAGGTAAACTAAGATGATAATAAGAAAAACTATCTGAATAAGGATATAGGGTTTTTTTCTCATATACTTCAAAAGTGGGGCGGAAGGAAAGCAAAAAAAATATAACTGATAGTTTTTCAAATTGACTGCATAAAAGTTTTTAATGTATTAAAGGTAAAAATAATATAAAAAATACTGTGTACAATTTTGTACTAAAATCGGAATATATACATAAATAAATTTCAGCAAAATTTATTTTCCAACTTTGGATGGAAAAGATATAGAAAATCTAAATAAATAATCATTGAAGCCATTGTGATAGTATCAAAAGAAATAAGCACCTAGACCAAGATTTTCATGGAAATATTTTAAGCTCTCAAAGCTCTCAAAGAACAAATAATCTCTATCTTATAGAAATTCTTTTAAAGAACAAACAAAATAAACAACAATAAAAAATAAAGTTACCAATTAAATTACATAACTGTGATACCTAAGAGCAGGACAGAACATAACATGTAAAATGTGGACTAATATCACTTAGAAACCTTAATTCAGCAATATTAATCAACTTTAGGACATTGGCTTTTAATAGCTTTTTTTTTTTTAAAATCATAGTCAAGAAGAGTTTGTAGCAAGAAAGAATAGCTCAGTATCATAATACCAATTAATAATAATATAATAACTGAATAGAGATAGAAATAGAGTGTGTAAGTATATATAGAAATATAAAATATTCTACCAAAATAACATTTATTCATGAAAAAAAATAAACTATTTAAAAATTAGAATAAATTTTTCTTGGACAGATACGAAAATAAACCACAAAAGAAAAGAATATTTCAATTATATTAAAACATTTGGAAAAAAGAGAAAAGACAATAAATAAAAAGGAAAAAAATCACAGACTAGGAGAAAATATTTTCAATTTCTAATAAAAAACTATACAGAATGATATACTGAAACCAATTACCATTAAGACAAATAAGCCAATGGTAAGGTGGACAAATGAATTGGAGAATTCATAGAAGAATTAATACAAATGCTAAATGAGCAATACTAAGCCTCGCCATTAGAAACCGTAAATTAAAAGAGACAAAAAAATTAGAGAGAAGAAAAAATTATTTCACTCTCATCAAAGTTACAAAATGTTAAGCCTCGAACAACATTAAATGTTGTTGAGGACAGGAAGCAATGAGAATCCACATGCCTTCTTAGAAACATGATTCTGTACAATCACATTGGAGATATATATCTATCATATTTAATTTCTTTAAAAAACTGATGTAAATTTTGTATAATATTATGATTTACTAAAGCTAGTTAATAAGAACATTATCTACATTTTCATGATAAATAAAATAAAAATGAAAAAGGTAGAAGAGGTTAAATATTTGTGGAAATAGTACTCTCTATATTTCTCTTCGATTTTTCTGTGAACTTGAAACTTCTCTAAAATATAAAGTCTGTTAAAAATTATAATAAAATATTAAACATTTAAAAAGAAAAGAAAAAGAGCAACTTATTTCAGATTATGACTGACATTAATACTCAAAGGGCTCCCTTCAGGAGATGAGATCACAGTAGAAATCTCTAGATAGTTGCATTTTTAGTAATCAATCATTAGTTCTAAGGGTAAATTCATTTCAGTACAGAGTTTTAACCATGGGTGGAGACAGAGAAATCATCATTCAAAGGGTAGGATGTGGCATGAAGCAAACAGGTTCACAATGTTGTAGCCCAGAAGTCATCCCATCGGAGAACTGATACAGCATAGTATGGAACGAATTCCTGAATTTTGGGTTTAACACGAGACTGTAGCAATGGCTGTGTTAAGACTCAAGACCAGACCCTGGGATTACTGTATCCTGTTTCAGGGCCCCCAGCTCATTCTCATCTGCTACTGGGAATAACACTGCTATTTTATACCTTGCCATGGACCTGACGGCTCAAGTGTAAAGGTGACTATGTATGCAGTCAACTATACTTTGATTTCACAGATCTGGACTTACAGTTAGATATTTAGAGAAACAAAACAGATTGTGTTCATTCATAGAAAAGGAAAGAAATTTATAGAAAATCTAATTATAGTTAAATGTTTATGTTGTTGACAATTATTTTGATAAATAACATCAATGTTTTAGGATGTATATTTTTAATGTGGTAGTATTTTAATAGAAGTGTTATGAATCCTAAAGGGCAATTGAAAATTGTATAATTCTTGTAAATATATGTGCATATGTGTACATGCCAATGAACAATTTGATTGTTCAGTTTTTATGTTTTCATGAATAACATAATTTTAATAAATATTACAATGTTTTTATAGTGCTTCCAAATAAAATAACTTTAGACTTTCTTATCTTATGATATTTGCTTCATTTTACCTCTAGTGAAATTTGTTTTGTAAATTTATGATTTTTATGTGTGGAGAATTTATTTTGACTTGTGAGTCAAAGAATTATGAATTAATTAAAAAATCACTTTGCCTGCAATATCTTTGAAATAATATTATGAAAATCAAATGACATATAATGTACATGAATTAAACAGATCAGATATAATATGATTTTACATTCCTAATACTTCCAGTCTGTATAGTTGCCAAGTTAATTGTGGTAAAACTTGAAGAAATCATGCAGAGTAATAAATCTAATAGATTTTAAGATTTAACAAAATTATTTTTTAATATAATTTCTAAAACTGGAAGCTTTCCATTGAAATCTATTAGCCTGTTATCCTAATGTAGTGTCCATTTCTGTAATATTTGAACTTTTAAAATGCATTTTTTTCACAAGGTGATTTACCTTATTCTTTTCATAAACCATGTTTTCTTGACAAGTCTTTTGTTAATCATACTAATGCACAGTCAGGTGGATAACTTAATGACATAAAAGTGTGTGTGTGTGTGCATGTGCCTGTACCATTATATCGAAATATCCTAAAATAAATGTAATGATAGATTTTATGTTTTATCATACACATATAAACATGGGCTAAATATTTAGCATTTGGTATATGTTGTATTTAGGGAAAGGAAACTGTTACTGGTTGAATTGTGTCTTTTCACAAAACAAAATATTTATATATATCTATATATTACGAAGGGACTCTTTCTATGTATGTATGTATGTATGTATGTATGTATGTATGTATGTATGTATTAGAATCCTAATCCTCAGTACTTCAAAATGTTCAGAGTTAGGGTATTTGCAGATGTAATCAAGTAAAAAATGAGGTCATTAGGGTGGGACCTAATCCAACATTGCTTGGTGTCCTTATAAAAAGGGGAGATTTAGACAGAAAGAATCATAGAGAGAAATATATTAAAAGACATAGAAAAAAAAGATAGCCATCTGCAAGCCACAGAAAGAGGCCTGGAACAGATCCTACCCCGACACCCTAAGAAGAAACTAATCTTGCCTAAAGCCTTAATTGTGAGCTAATACATTTCTGTTCTTTATGCTACTCGTTTTCTGACAATTTGTTATAACATATTGGGCAATCTAATACAGAACTTAAAAAATGGTTTTTTATTTCTTTACATTTGGATTCTCTTTGAGACTTTCACCTTACATTGAAATAACAACAGTTACTTTTCAATAATTATAACACGTATATCAAACCAATTTATTTATACTATTCTACTACAAAATGTTGAAAATACATTAAACGTAAAACACATGCTTTATATGTGTTTGAGCTGCTTTTCTTGGAGAGGACAAAGGATTTCCTGAGGACATTCCTCAGTGAAGAACTGTGTTTCTTTCACTCTTTTTACTTCCTGGAATGTATACCTGTTAATTATCTGCTATTCATTAGGTCATTATGAAAAAGTCAAGATTTACTAAATAAATTAAAATTTTATATATGGTCAAAATTTTAAAACCTAGTTTTTAAAAAGTTTAAAAACTTAGTTTTTCTTCCATAAATTCAGACAAATTTTTCAAGAATAATTGCTTTTAATGGAAAAGAAAATAATCACTTTCATAAGTAAAGGTAATTATTATTTTTCTAGAATATACACCTGCAATCTTGAATATGGAATGAATTATATCTTTATATTTATCTTACATATTACTAAATGATAAAATCCAATATGGTATCTTATTAGGAGCAGAGTTCACAGGGTCTAAATATTAAAATATATTTGTTGTACTCCATTTTTATTTCAAAAGTTTAAAAAATATATTAATGAATTCTGCAGATAAAAAGAACCCTAACCATTATAATAGTACTACAATAATAATTAGAATGCTTAACATGCTTTAAAAATTAGATACTAAATTTTTTCATGGTGCTTTTTGGTGCTCCTTCTATTGCAGGCACATTGGCTTCACTTAATTGGCCTAGTGATCATACAATACTACAGCTTGATGAGCAAATTAAAGAAAAAAGATAATTACCCTAAATATAATTGCACCAAAGTGAAATTATGTCTCATAAATTCTTAACTTTTAAAAATGATCAGAAATGATCTGTTATAAATGCCAATTTTTAATATATACATATCTATTTTAGTAAACTTTTTGAAATAATGTAATGTTGGAGCATATTTATAGCATGGGTTCAAGAATTTTCACATATTCTAATAACATTCAAATTAAAATGTGCACATATATTATGGCATTAAAATTCTCCAAAAACAGGAAAAAAATAAAGGAGCTACTCATTTATCCTTCTTTTGAGAAATTTCATTTTTCATAGGTATCAGTGGCCCTGGTCTTAGAGGTAGTAGCCACTTTCAATATTTATTTCTTTTTATTATAATCTCCATAGGAGAACCAAATCTTAAACTATTATTCAGTAATGCATTATTCTTTAATATTTATTAATATTTTATTGGATTAGTTGACTATAGGCGGACACAAGAATGAGAGAATAAATATATGTTTATTTTATTTTTTAAATCACATTTCTCAAATGTAGAACAAAAAGACTGTCTAGATCATCAAGTGCAAAAAAGAAAGATGAAAAGAGAAAAAAGTATCAATAACAAACTAATTTGAAGCCAGGCTATTCTTATACATTCCTTTAGTATATATGCTGAAATACATTTCCATTTGAATACATAATAAATTTCCATTTATCCAAAATAAAAAGTAGTTTACTTTCTCTTTTTAAACCAAAGAGACTGAATATTTTAGACAGCATCGGAGGAGGATATATCAAGAAATAAATGAAGCTGACATTTCAGAATCTTATGTAGATAGGTCTCTGAGTACTAGGTTGTGCTTGCAGTTGTAGAATATTCTAGGTGGGAAAGTTGATTGCAATCAGAAACACTTCTATGCAAACATTTCTGATAGAATGTAATAATATATTGGAATTTTCATTTCTAATTTTAAATAAATATTTTACTTTCATATCAAACTTTTATTATAATTTTGTATAATTTTTTTCATTAAAGAAGTTCTCCCTAAATTATAAAAACTTCAGGCTCCACTAATTTGGACCTCTCCCAGATTATCTGATATCTCCATATTTTTAAAAATATTTTGGAAAATATTTTAATACTCTCAGATTTCTTAAAGAGCAAACAGAATTTAATTATAATTACTTATTAAATATCTTAAAACTTTCTATAATGCTTGGTCATCATTGTAAACATATATGCATAGAAATATACTGAAAATTTGAAAAGTATAAATATGTTGTAATCTGTGATTAATTCACATAATCTAAGATTTAAAAATTAATAAACAAAATTTTAACTCAGCTTTTCATAGGTTGGTATAAAATAAAAATGTGAGATTATTAAATGCTAAAATTATGATCAAAGAAAATTTATATATGATGGGAGAAGCAATATGACAACTTGAAGCAATCATATCAGGAATTCTATTTTGTTAAAGTTATTAAGGAGACATTGGTTAATAAAATTATACAGGTTCAAGTGTGCACTTCGATAATATGTCATAGGTATATTGCATTGTGTGTTCAGCATCCAAAGTTAAGTTTCCTTCTGCCATCTTATATTTGAACCTCCTAACCCTTATCTACCTTATCTACCTCCCAAAATTGTACTGTAACTTGTCATTGAAAGTGACATAACTGCATATTTTAATGGGTATGACCAATCTAAAAGTACAGCAATAGTAATAGATGTGCAGTGTTTAAAATCCATCACTTGGACCACACTGGAACACATGTAAAATAAAAACATAGTAAATTTGTAATTTTCTTAATAAATCATCACATCAGACTCCTTAATGAGAAAGGAATTTCCCCTACTTTTGCAGATTCTATAATTAAGAAAGTATAAATTTCAGGAGTAAGCACATGCTGTGGTATAACTAACATATCTAATATTTAACAACAGGCACTTTAGTCAATTATAGTTTCTTTTTATTCATAGCCCAGATGCCAAATACAAATGAGCAAGCTGGATGTTTGGCCAGTTGCTAAAAAATTAAATGAATCAGTGTGTGTCTGTGCATGCGTATGCTCACATATGTGTTTTGTCCACTTTTTTCATGCATGCAGACAGTGATTATGGAATCTCTCTCTAGCTAACATTTAAAAAGAGAGTAGAATGATGGGCATATTATGTGTTTATTTTCAATTTTCATTTGCTAAGGGAAATCGCTTTGATTGTAATAGTAATAAATTTGTGTTCTGTTTCATAATTCTCATATTTTTTATTCCAAGAGCTTTGGCTCAGCAAGATCATATTGCAGTAATAGAATACAAGACAAATATATGTGATTTACTTTACAGTTAGAAATGAATTGTCATCATATATTTTTAATGTGGCAGCCAGTCTCTTTATCTTACTGGTAAACCCCAAATTTGTTCCAGTATCCACATTTTACATGCACTATTCATGGGTAAATTTTCGTTATGTAATCAATCTTGGTAGTCTTATTTTCTTGAAAGTAACAGGTTTATGGGATGGGCATGTTCTGTCCAATGAGATGTGATGGAGGTTTAAAAAAAGGTCTACTACCTATTAGAAACACACAAGGAACATACACTCTTTTATCTTTCCCCCTGAAATTGTTGGGTCTCGATGTGGCATTTTGCAGCCACAAGGGAAAATAACCTGAAGATCAAAGCGATACATTGAGTATGAGTCTCTATAGCATTATGTTGACGAGATGCCTAATTAACAAACTGAACAATATAAATATCTTAGAACTTCTTATATGTGACCATATTGTCATTGTTCAAACTACTTTCATTTGCACTTTCTGCTCCATAGCTACATACAGATGAATGTTGCCTACTGAAATATCTCATAGGTGTACCCAGGTGTGTTTTTATACACGTGTGCACAGTCCACATACTATGCCATATATCTTCTGTTTTCTCTATAGATTTGTTCTCTACCCTTCATCATGTTTTTTAATAACACTGAAACTATCCAGAAGAAACATTAATCAAAACATAATTATGAAAAATATGTCTTTTTAAATCAGAAAAAAAATCATACATAGTTTGTTTTGTGACTATTTTTTGGACCTAAGAATGACTAAAAGATTATTCAACAAAGCCATCATGTCCATGCCCAAAATCAAGATATTCTTTTATGATCTCTCTTTTACTTTCTCTTTAGCTTAAAAAAAAAATACTCCATGGTTAAGAGTTATATAATCAATGCATATTTCAGAAGAATTTAATAAGAATTTTCAAAGGAAGTTTTATTTCTTTTCAATGTTTTATGTTACTTATAGATTAATAGTCCCTCGATCACTGTAAACACATTGTTTTTATTTTTTTTTTTAACAAAATTCAGATTATTTTCCTCATGGCTATAGCAACAAGAATAAACTCCTTAATATTTATTTCCAAGATTTTACAATTTGACTTCACCTAACTTAGTGAATCTACTTGTAAAACAGTAGAGTTTTTAGAGGAAGAACTATAGATGCTATCTGAAATAATGTAAAAATTAATTCTATAACACCTATTAATTAAAGATTTTTCACATTTTGTTTAAATACATTCAGTAATGAGATATTATTTCCTTATTATTATGCTATTTCTAATGTCTGGCTCTGTGGGAATTATTTTGTATTCTGATAGACACAAAATGATTTGTAATTCCTATTTAGTTGTTTTGACTTTGCCCTTTGGCATCATGCATAATAACTCAACCTTTCTCTTAAATGACAGCCCTTCATACGTTAACAGGTAAGTTTTATATTTCTCTTTAATCTTCTCTTTCCAGAAAAAAAAACAATGAATAGACTAACTAAACAGTAATGTGTAGGAGCAATTGGCAAATATAATCAATAAAATGTTTTTCACAAATTTCACCTAATTTCCTATTAATTTCTCATATAACAAAAATGTCTAGCCCTATGTCACCATTCTTTGCTCAATGTATAGGATTTTACATTTTCTATGTAAGGCTTCAAATACAAAATTAAAAGAAACAGCGTACAATTGACAAATGAAAACCCAGCAGTATCATGTGTCTCAGACTGGCTCTCACATTAGCCAGGTAGCTTTCATTTCTGTTTCTTATTTTTTGCCTAGCTCTGTAAATTTTCTTTTCTCTTTACCAAATTAGAAGCATTTTCTCTTTTCTCTTCAATCAAGTAAATGCTCTATATCCTTAAACAGTGAACTCAGTTATATTTCTTCCATTAACATTTTTTATTTACTATATGTACATGAAAATTTCCCTTTTTGGAAGGCCCATTGTTCTTAAGCCTAACTTACAGAATTTTTACTATCGCATTCAATACTTTCCCTCTTTTCTCTCCCTTCTCTCTCTCTCTCTCTCTAGTGCTATCTCTACCTCTCTCTTTCTTCCTCTGTTGGAAGATCTTTAGTTAAAGGAAGTAACCTCATGCTTCTTTTATCACCCCATTTTGAATGATATAGCCCTAGACCTCCAAAGCATGCTCAATAACATCAGTAACTATAATAATAATTAAAAACCATTTGCATTTTTGGATTGAAAAGAGTATGAATAAGAAACAAGAAACTTGGAAGAAAAAAATTTTTCAAGGTCTTAATCTATTAGTACTAAAACCCTGACATTTAAGGAATTCATTTATCAAACAAAAAAAAATTACCTAATACTTTAAAGCAAAGTGATTAAACTCCAAGGTCTCTATAAACTGTAAGGTAAGACCTTTTTTCCTGACCTAAATGTAGAGCAATCGATAAACATGATGGCTTGGGGCAAAGATCACTAGACTTAAGTACCCTTTCCCATTTATGCCATCATTTATGCAAGGAGACTTACTCTAATTTGCTAGATGGACCCAGTTAACTCTATCTTTAAGTATAGTTGAAGAGCCAATTTTCCTAACCAGGGGGAAAAATCAATTTATATTCATAGAACAGGATCAGCTAATAAAGTATTTTCTGCCTGGTAGATGTCATGAGTTAAGTACTGTATTGCATGTATCTCATTAAGTGCCTCCACCTAAAATGTCATTTAGGTAAGTAGTGATATTGGAAATCATCCAAAATGTAAAATAGCTGTATGCAGCTCATAAGCTGAGTCTGGTAAATGCTAACATCTTTGCTGAATCTGCAAAAATGCTCATGCATTTGATCTAATTTTAAAGAAAAGATGTTCTATATCTATGTTTTAGGTGTAGTTCTCCTACAGAGAGTGATGAATTAAAGTGACTATGTAAGAGCGCTTGTTCTCTGATTTTTGAAATTTTCTCCATGTTTGTAAAATACATACTTATACTATTTTCAGGATTTCAGTCTATAAGGTACTGATGAAAGTTTCACTTTCACTGAAAGAATGAGAAGCATGTAACAATAAATATCCATACATTTCATATATTATATAGAAGTCATGTGTTATATATAGGTAGTCAATATATATATTCAAGATAATTGTGAAGATATTGACTTGAAATATTAAACTTTCTTTTTTTCCAGACCACATAGCCTTGTAGACAACTTATTCCTGATTCATCGCAGACTGGGGCCAAGAGGAAGGGAGTTTGGCATGGTGGAAAGCATATAAACTCTTGAGTTAGATCGCATACCTGAAGAATAAAAATTATTCAAATTGGAACTAAGAGAGAAATAAAATCACTGTTTAGAATTTTGACTTACAAAAGAAATTACTGAGAATCGAAGGGAAGAACTGAAACAGAATTTGCATTTATGTTAGAGCAGTACAATTAAAATATAAAATAATCTAGACTTTCTGGTTCCAGGGAGATAAATGAAGGGCTCCTTGGGTATAGGTAGTGAAGAGGGTGTGGAGACTGACTCTGGATGTTGGAGCCTAAGACAAGAAGACTGTATCTAGAAATACTATAAGCACCTTACATGAACAATGCCCTAAATTATAAATAATGTCTATCATTAGAATATGTGTTAGGTGTGAGGTGTGTGGCTTCTATTGATAGCTTCCTGTAACTTGGTTTTAGATTTTCTACCAGATAATGTCTGTAAATGTCCCAGAACCTGGCTGAAACCAGTCTGAACTGCAATAAGTAGACATACATTTTTAATAACCCAGTCACTCAAATCCTCACACTCACCAGATCAAATGCTTAGATACTTGACACACGAAAGAGCAAAGGCAGCATAGAAGGGAATGCCTTGGAATTAATACTGAGTCGAATTTCATAACAACAAATCCTTTCCCCAAACAGAAAGCTCCCCGAATATATTTGTACCTGAAATCTTTACCTTAAAATATGTTTATTTTCATTCATTTAAAAATATTATTTTGATATTGAATAAAATGATAAAACATTTCAAAATAGAAATATTGAACTTTTTAATCAAAATCATGTTGGAGAGTTCACAAAAAATTAGCATTTTACCAATGCATTTATAGTTCAGAATAAATTTTGTGAGGTCATGCTTTTAACCTCACCTCTATTTTCAAATACATTGCAATGATAGACAAAAAGAAAACATATCTGTCTGAAAATCAAAATTTAACTTCTTTTAAAACAAAAAATACAAAGATTGCAAGCTTAAACTAC
>NW_011888819.1:8223079-8245710 GCF_000151845.1 Pteropus vampyrus
TTGCAATGATAGACAAAAAGAAAACATATCTGTCTGAAAATCAAAATTTAACTTCTTTTAAAACAAAAAATACAAAGATTGCAAGCTTAAACTACGACCTGCTGGATTTATTCTAATTTGGATTGTTCTAATTTGATTTAATTAGCAAATCAAATTTGATTTGGAAGAGGTGTCCAAGAGATTGATTCAGAAGAGGTGTCCAAGAGAAAGCACACATTCTCAAATTAAGATTACGAAAAAAAAATTTAGATCTAGATTTTTGTAGGAATACTAATGGTCATTAATGATAAGAAAACCATAAAACCTGACAATAATAAAAGACATTAAAATGAACTCCAACATACAAACAGTAAGAAATGTACCATTCACAGCATTCTGTGGACAGACTGCTGAAGGATGTATATCAACAAGAAGAAAAGTGAATCCAGAGGAAAGGATTACAAAGTGGAGAAAACCATAACATAGAAATGATCAAGCAAATTGTTAATCTTGCTAGTTTGTATCTACAGATATAAGAAATATTTATGAGAATACTTTTTAAATGTCTTAGAACAAGGATGCCAGATAACGTTGAGTGACTCTAAGTTTATCAATAGGGAAGCAGAATTGCCTGAATAGTGTTGAGTATCTGTCCTGCATAATAAGAAATATGTTAGCCAAGAATTTGTGGGATGATATCCTCACAATTCCCACCCTCCAAAAAATATAGACCAAAAGGCTGCATACCCAATCTGCCAATAGTAGAGATCATATTATTCCAAATAGTCCATTCATTCCACTAGCGAGGAATAAATTGGACCATTGGGTAGCTGAAAAAGTGTATGATATTTTGTAATTTGATTTTGTATTTTCTACTATAATAATGTTAGATTATTTTCTTACTTTCTTTGACTCTTATCCCCCAAGTTAATCTGAGTTTCATTTTTGTGTCATATCTCATTTTTTTCCAAAGGACCTATAAAAATCAGATTTTAAAACCCACATTTAACATTTATTGAGGAAATATGGTTGAGGCTATTGAACATAATGTCATTCATTGTCACTGATATAAAGACCCACACAAAAAAATCAGAAATAATTAATTCTGCAGAAGAAAATAATGTTCTTACTTTGTAAGCAATGACAATATTATTACTGATTTTCTTAACCTTTTTAAAAAATTTAGACTTCCAGTGAGCTAAAATTCAAATATGCGACTCAGCCATGGGTATCTCTTCAGGTGTATAACTTCTAATCTGTGCTTTGTGCTTTGCTCTGATCTTCATTTATTTTCTATATAAACTCTTTAAATCATTTGTGGCATAAAACTGGGTTAATGATTGCTGAATTTACTTTCAAATTCACTTAAGCAAGAGAGTAGGAGATGGTTGAAATCCCCATCTCAAGATGGGGTTCTCGAGGAGGAGAAGCTCCAGATCTTTGGCTACAGCTTCAGGTAGGTGGTAGAATTTTGCAGGTGCTAAAGTGAGTTAGTTGCTGCAGATGTTTCTGTGTGAATCAAGCCAAGGAGAACTTGGATGCAGGAAGGAATATGAGGTATCCCTAAGTGGTATCAGATCCCATATACAAATAGCAACTCATATAAAATATTTTTAACTGAAGTATAATTTATCTCTCCCAAATGAGTCTTTCATCCTAACTTACTTCCATTTCAGTTTGGAAATTCTGTACTAAGTTTAATTCTTGTTTCTTCCTTTCTGTCGCCTTTCAATTTTTCTTTTACGGTCTCGCATTTCCTCTTTAGCTTCAATACCATCACCATGTCTGCAACTGCAAACATTCCACATTATTGTAACAGCTCCCTAACATGTCCCCTGCATTTGACCTCTTCCAGATCACACTATATATTGTTTCTTCACACTATATATTGTTTCCAGAGTCAGCTTTTTAAAGAACAGCTCCAAATCATTTCATGTAACTCAATGGTGACCTGCTGTTTATAAAACTAGTCAGAATTCTTTCCTCTTCAAGTTCCTTCATCGCAAGACTGCAAATGTCTTTGTAACTGCATCTCCTATGACTCTTTCCCCAGCATATGATCTTTCTGTATGAAAGCCTTCTTTCTCTTTCTCAGATGAATTAAACCTGCTTCTGACTCATCTCATCTAAATTCTTGCACATTTCCTTTCTCCCCCTGCGAAATTATTCCTCTAGAAACCAACATGGCTCAGTTCCCTACATTGCTTTAGCTATGGGCTTAAATGTTTTGTTTCCTGAAAGGTCTTCCCTGACCACGTTATGCAATTTGGTACAACCTATCTGACACTCCTAAGTTTTCCTGCCAGGAAACACTTATCATTAACTGAGAGATTAAATATTTTGTATTTGTTTATTTTTGCATCCACCCATTGGAACTTTGTGTTTTCTTTTTTATCCTTTGTATTACCTGCCCGTTGGAGAGTGTATGGTCTTCCTAGATGATCAATAAGTAGATACTGTTAATGTTATTGTTTCTGGATTTGTTTCTTCCTGTCTCTATTCATATTATTTCTTTTTTTTTTTTTTTCAGAAAAAAAATCACAGATCCTGCCTGTTCTCATTCAAACAAGCCCTGTACTTTCTTACTTCTACATCTTTGTCATATTTAACTCTATTTACTGGTGTCTTCTCTAGACATCACAGCTTATCGAAATTATTTTAATTCTTCAAGTCACATTTCTTGATGAAACTTCTTGATTCTTCCCACTAGAGTGAGCACACATTCTCATAATACTCAAAATTATGAGATATTTTATATCACTTATTGTTTTATAGTAATTTCTGAACTTTTTAAATGCCTTTTAGTAGATTATAAATTCCTTGGTAACAATGCCAAGCACTAAATTTGGTTATAATTCTTGGAGCTTCTAAGACAAATTATAGTACTAAAATGAATCTAAAATATTCGGGCAGTAAGTTAAAAGAATGCAGCTGTTTAATTTGCAATGTTATTTTAGGCACTACTTGAATATATTAAATTGATATTTCAATGTTAAACTGAGGATTTTTCAAGAGTGGACCATTCAACAATTCATTAGATACTTATTAATTTGCATTGGACCTCAACCAGGCATCGTGGAAAAAAAAAATTAATGCACCTAATTACAAATTCATAACTCATGTGGAAGGCAGAAGAATGGCTCCCCCCAAACAAGTCCAGGGTCTAATATCTGGAACTTCTGAATATGTTACATTATATGGCAAAAAGGACTTTGTACAGTAATTAAGGTTATGGGCTTTAAAATAAGGAGATTATCCTAGATATTGGGAACAGCTTAATTTAATCACATGAGCTCTTAAAAGCAGAGGATTTTCTTTGACTGGAAGTAGAAGAGATCAGGAAGATTAGAAGCATGATGAAAACTTAACCAACAATTGCTGACATTGAAGGTGAAAGTGACCATGAGCCCGAGTATGCAGATGGCCTTTAGAAGTGAAGAATCACCTTTAGCTGACAACCAAGAAGAAAAAAAAAAAACCTCAGTCTAACAACTATATAAAACCGAAACCTGATGATAATCTGAATATGTTTGGAAGTGGCTTCATCCCCAGGGCCTCCAAAAAGGAATGCAGCCTTGCTGACTCCTTGCTGTCAGCCTTTTAAGAATCTAAGTAGAGAACCAGGCTGAGCTATGCTCTACCTGGACTTCTGTCCGACAGAAACCAAGACAATAAATTTGTGTTAAGTTAATAATTTTGTGGTAATCTGTTATAGCAGTGATAGAAAAACTAATATACCTGATAGACTTTACATTCTAATGGGCGAGTGGTAAGCATACAACTTACAAAAAATGAAGTAAATAAATAATACATATAATAACTTACATGAGGGTAAGGACAATGGAGAAAAAGAAAGAAGATAAAGATAAAGGATGTAACAGTGAGTGTGAGGAGAGGTCAAACTGAAAGAGTGTCAAGGAAGAGCTCTGGTAAAAAGTGCAATTGAGCAAAGAAGGGGGAGAGGGGATTGGAGAAAAGTTCATATAAATAACTTCCAAAAGAAGATTTACACAAAAGTAGCAGCTGGTGCAAAGCCCTGATTTAGGAGGACAAGTGGCATGTTCAGGGATCTATTATGAGGTCAGTAAGACTAGCATGAGTAATGGAGAGAGTAGTAGTATATGAGTTCCAAGAAGTAAGAAGAGGCCAAATCAATTTAAACACTTCCGCTCATACTCTACTTTGGAGACAGCAGAGGATTATGAGCAAGAGTAACTTCCACTTTAAAGGCTCACTGAGGATGCTGCGATGAGACTAACTGAATGGGAGAGAGACATAAAGGAGAGACCAGCTGTAAGGTAATTGTAATAATATATGCAAGAGATAATGGTGGCTTAGAACAGACCGGAGACAGACAAAGAATTGCTAAAATTCTGTAAAAGATCGTGTATTAATCTGCTAGGCCTGCCATAACAAAATATCACAGACTGAGTGGCTTAAACAATAAATGATTGTTTTCTCATAGTCCTGGAGGATAGAAGTCTAAGGTCAGTGTTCTAGGTTGGTTGCTGGTGAGGTTCTCTCTCTGGCTTGTAGATGGCTGCCTTCTTGCTGTATCCTCACATTGTTTCTTCTCTGTGCCTGGAGTGGAGGTGGCGGGGTGGGGGAAGGGAGAAGAGAGGAGGCAGAATCTCCACAGTGAGCTTTTAACATGGAAATCACTCTTTTGCTCTTATCTGTAGTGTCTATTCCTCTTCTTATATGGACACACTATCAGATTAGGAGTCCACACTTATGACCTCATTTAAACGTAACTACCTCCCTAAAATCCTTATTTATAAATATGGTTACATTGAAGGTTAGGACTTCCTTTTAATGTGGGGGGACACAACTCTGTATCAGATAGCATCAAGAGCATTTATGAAGCCATGGATTTTGGATAGGAGAGAAAGAAGTCAGTGAAGACTAGAATATTTTTGGCCTAGGAAACTGGAATAATTAACTTTTGGTGAACTCAGATGAAGAAAACTGTGAAAAGAGAGGTGATTGTGAGTAAGTAAGTCAAACTTGTTGATTATGTATCAAAGTGGAAACACTGAGTAGGCAGTGAGGCACATGAGTAGAATGTGATGAGGTTGACTGAGCAATCAAAATAAATTTGGGAACTGTCAATGTATGGAGAGTAATTAAAACTTTTAGACATGATAAAATCACTAATAGAATGAGTAGATAGACATGAGAGAGGTTGGCAGACTGTTCCTTGGAGCGCTTAGGTGTTAAAAGGTCAGGGAAGTGAGGAAGAGCCACCAAAAGAGGTCAAGAAGGAATGGCAAATGGAGTCAGAGTAAAGAGAGGAAAATCTAGTGTGGTGGAAGCCAACTGAAGAAAGCATTTCAAAAGAAGACAGTAATCAACTGTGCCAATTTTAAAATATATATTTATAAAAAGTAATTATTTATGTACTCATTTTAAAAGAATTCAAATATTTACTTATGATCAAAATAGATGTCATATGTTTTATGATTGACGTGGTATTTTTCTTGATTCAAAAATTTTCCAATTGTCATAACACTTCCCAAAATTTTATTGACCGGTTTGTAGAAAAATAAGGTGTTAGAAGAAAAAAATTTCAAAACCAGGTATTCATTAAATATGCAATAAATATTCTGTCAATATTAATATTAATGTATTATGTAGTGTATTATTTAATATTCAACATGATTTAACTTTTTTATTTGATTTTTCAAATCTTAAAAAATGCTTATATATTGTTCTGTCTTCCATAAATCAAGGTAATCAGTACTTGACACTATGGTGATAATAAAATTGAGAAAAATCTGTTAATAGCTAAGATAAATTGGCACCTTTCAATTTAATAAACACTAAAAATGTGTCAATTGTATTTCTTATTAATAATTCTGCAAGTACAACAGCCTAATATAGCACAAACCATTCAGGAACTAAATAAGACATATGGGTATTAGAGATCCTTTTAAAAATTCTCCAAGAGAGATGCATATACACTCACAATTTAATCAGTTAGTGTTTCATAATAAGACAATATTCTCTTTTCACATGTTTCTATGAAAGATCTTTTTTACTGTAATTTACCTATATATTCCTCCATTTATAATATTATTATATCCCCAAAACAACTCTTATGTTTTCTCTTTACCTAAATCTGTCCTCTCCATATAAAAATGTAAAAAGTTTACAAAATAGTCACTTTTCACACCCTTATCATTGTTTGACTATGACAAAGAATATTGGGGTTGCCAAATTATATCCATCTTATGAAGTCTTAGAATATAACCACCTCTATGAATGAATGAGATTGTTTTTAGTAAATCAAAACTTGTGAATTTGGCCTAAGGAGTGGAAAAAGAAAATGCCTTGTTTTTTTTAAAGCCAACCCCCTGGGGCCCTCAACCGAATGGTAAGGGGAGGCCCCGGAATTGGAAGCAACCTGGGAAAAAAAAAATGCAAAAAAGAAAAAAAAAACTTTTTGTCTTTTATTTTTAGTTAATAAAGAACTATTTCTCATACTTCTCTCAGCTGCCTTTCCTTAGCTTGAATCCTGGAGCCATATGCCTAATTCTAAGCTGATCACTGGAAAAGGTGTCACATTCTTTGAACATGCATATCTGCAGGGTGACCACACTTCACAACTGAGTATCTTGCCTTGAGCCTAAGTCCTTATCAATGAGTCTTCTGAGACCTTGAGGAGGCATTCTGATTAATTCTACATTAGGAGTTTTTACTTTCACACATTGCTACTCTTTACATTAATTTAAAAATACTGGAAGCACTATGCTGTTTTTTTTTTTTTTTAAGTCAAGTAAAGTATCCAAACACAAATATTACTTTGTTAATTTTATTTTCAAACATGCTGAGACTTAAATAAAGCACATTTTAATCCTTTCATTTCCTTGAAATTGAATTTAAGAAGTTTTAAACTCATTTTATACATTTCTATAGAACAATTTTTCTCAAATTTTAATGACATTATCCAGAAGTGAACTTCAATAGAAAACCACTGGCATTATTTAACCAGATTATGCATTGAATAACACAGACGATCTCTTAATAATAGCTGGATGAGTATAGTATTAGCAATAGTTCCTCTACTTAATCACAGAGAAAGCAGTGTAGATAATTGTTATTTTTATCATCTCAGTACAGAAAAATGTCTATTTGTCATGGATACTTGATCTAAGAAAAGATAAGAACAGAAAGTAGAAATGTTCTCAGGAAGAATAAACTATTCTTGCCATATGCTAATTCTGAAAAGGTATTCGGTCAATCAGAGTGATTATTCAATTGGTATTGACTCCAAATTAGTTTACATTTTGTATCAGAAGTGTGTGATATTTTATTTTGTAGAAAGCATTTTCTACAAACTAATATTTGAAAATAGATTAAATATTAAGTCTGGGAAGAAAAAAATTATATGCTCAAAATTTTTCAAAGAGATTTTCTCTTTTTGTGAGTGCACGCACATGCGCACACACACAGACACACACATACCCCTCTCATGTGATAATCACAAAAAGGACATAGATTATCTCACATTTGAGAACACCATTCCTTAATTTTTTTTCAGTTTGAAAAGTACAGTCACTTTTTGCTTCATTAATCATGGGGGTGAGAGTACTTTTAAAATAATTGTTCTCTTTTCATTTAGGGGCTGTAATTTTCTAGAGCAAAAGATACAAAAACATTCCAAAAAATTCTCTGAGAGACAGATTTAGCAATTGATTTAATGACAACGAGAACACAGGAAATCACTTTCTAAGTTATTCCGTTTTAAGAATTGTTCTAATAGAAACAGTGTCACTACACACATATGGGTAAAATATTCATTGCAATTTTTCAAGCAATAAAACAATGGAAAGGAACTAATTAATTATCAGTAATGGAATTGCTAGATATTAAGATACACAAGCATATAGACCTATCTATATAAATTTACACAAGCATTTTCATAGCTGACGTGTAGAAGCAGGACTGCAGTATTGCACAACTACCTGTGTTAAGTGTAATGACAGAATAAAAATGGGAGTGAGAAAGAGGGTTATTCTTTTATACTATTTGAAAATTTTCAGCTGTGCTATTCATTCTGTTAAAATGTTTTGGAATTGTTTTGAGTGACACTTAAAGGCAAAATTAGAAAAGTCTTATTTTTCCTTAGTTTTTTTCCATTTATTTAATTTTCCTTTTTTAAAAAAGAAGTCATCTTCCATTGATTTGCCTCTCTTTAAATCCTGTCTAGAATTTCAGAAGTTTTTATTAAGAATTGCTGATTTTCATTTTGCCCAACTGATATCTGGCCAAGCATCAAAGATAGAAGGCCCCTTTTCCTCACTTGTTTCAATTTTGTTTTTTTTTGTTTTGTTTGTTTGTTTGTTTGTTTTGTAGCAGCTTTGGTAAGTATGAGAATCTAAATAACAATTCCCAAAGCATCATCTCTAAGCTCAGTCTGTAACCCTGCTCTTCTCTTACAGCTTCGATCTGGTATATATCTCAGGTGATGACATATTCTGGTGTTAAGTTTATTCTAAAGCTTAAATATAGTCACAGTGATCAGGGAGGAATCACCCCCAAGCAACACTGAAGCTCATGATTAAATTCAGGTACAGATGTGTGCTTTATTAAAGAGGAAAATGAAATAGAAAAAAACAAAAAACTTAAAACCCGTGTTACATAGAGTGCAAATTAAATTTCTGGTTAAATAAATTTCAGTTTTTCTTTTCACCATCACTTTCTGTTAAGTAATTGAAAATTTGTAATCTGACAGCCTCAGTTCACAATCAGATTTCCCCTTTTACCCTGCAACCTTGGAAACATTAAATATTTTGTTCACTATAACTAGTATATTAATACCTCACTGGGTTATTTTGAGAATTATTTATTTAACCTTTGCTGTCATGAGCAAATACTTGAGAACATTTTTATTAGGTTATTCTATTAAGGAGTCTCTATCCTGATTTATCTGTATCAACAGCTATAAATACTATTAAAACAAAAGTTGTCAACAGTATTCATGTTGGTATCTGCTAAAAAACAAGGAGAGATTAATAGGGGAAAAGCACGTTTGTAAAAAATATTAATCTAATACTAGATTCAATTCATTTATATCTCAACAGGAATCTATGAATTTAAGAGAAAACTAAGTATTTTCTACATCATTGAATAAGGACAGTTTCTTCATCAAGGAAATAATATGGAACGGAAGTCTTAGTGTATCTCATCTTTTTAAAACAAAACACAATCAGTAAAATTCTCTCAGGGATCATTCTCTATACAGAGTGTTGCTGCTTGGATACTTCCAATTTCAGACAAAAACAATAGAGAAATTATATTTGAATCTAGAAATATGAAAACCATGAAATAATCTGTGGGTACTGCTATAAAAACTTAAATAAGTCTTAGAAAATTCAGAGACCATATTTAAAACTTCAGAATAACTCTAAATTAATAAAGAACATGTTTAAACATTCACTTTAACCAATCATCTATTGTAAGACACTTTAGTTGCTTCGGTGTCCTGGCTACTGTGAATAATACTGCTATGAATGTCGGTGTGCAAACATCTTTTCGGGTATGAGTTTTCAAGTCTTTGGGGTAAATACCCAGTAGAGGGATAGCTGGATCATATGGTACATAAATTCTTAGTTTTTTGAGGAACATCCATACTGTTTTCCATAGTGGCTGTACCAATTTGCAGTGCCACCAGCAGTATATAAGGGTTCCTTTTTCTCTACATCCTCTCCAACATTTGTTATTACTTGTCCTGTTGATTATAGCAATTCTAACAGGTGTGAGATGGTATCTCATTGTGGTTTTGATTTGCATTTCCCTAATAGCTAGCAATGTTGAGCATCTTTTCACATAATTTTTGGCCATTTGTATGTCCTCTAGGGAGAAGTATCTGTTCAGGTCTTCTGCACATTTTTGATTGGATCATTGTTGTTGTTGTTGTTGTTGTCGTTGTTATTGAATTGCATGAATTCTTTGTATATTTTGGATATTAGGCCCTAATCTGAGGTATTGCTTGGAAATATATTTTCCCATTTGGATGGTTGTCTCTTTACCTTGTTGATGGTTTCTTTAGCTGAGCAGAAGCTTTTTAGTTTGTTGTAGTCCCATTCATTTATTTTAGCTTTTACTTCCCTTGCCTTTGAGGTCAATTTTATAAAATCCTCTTTAAGCTCAAGGTCCTTGAGTTTAGTTCCTATGTTTTCTTCTATGCATTTTATTGTTTCAGGTCTTATATTCAGGTCCTTAATCCATTGTGAGTTAATTTTGGTGTGTGGTGATAGACAACAGTCTAGTTTCATTCTTTTGCAGGTGGCTTTCTAGTTTTCCCAGCACCATTTATTGAAGAAGCTTTCCTTTTTCCACTGAATGTTTTTGATAGATGATTAGATAAAGAAGCTGTGGTACACATATACAATTGAATATTATTCAGCCATAAAAAGAGATGAAATACTGACATTTGTAACAACATGGATGGACCTTGAGATAATCATGCTAAGCAAAATAAGCCAGACAGAAAAGTTGAAAATCACATGATATTACTTATATGTGGGATATAAACCTAAAAGCAACGAATAAACAGGGCAAACAAACAGAGACTCATGATCATGGACAATAGACTAGTGGTTACCAGAGGGTAGTGGGGAGGGGGAAGGGGGAAGTAGACAGGGTAAAGAGGGTCATATATGTGGTGACAGAAAGAAATCTAACTATGGGAGGTAAACACAGTGTAAATATATGTATGCCTTAAACTTATTGGATTTCGTCAACCAATGTCACTGTAAAAAAATAATTAACCAAAAAAAATTTACTTTAAGACATAGAAGACAGAAAAAAAAACTCTCTATCATCATTTTGTAGTGCTATTATTTCACTGAATTTCTCACATTTGGAGAATAATAGCAAAAATTATTTTTTGATATTTATTAATTCATATAACAAGTGTTTGCCACATATAATTCACTAGAGTTAAATCACTAATAATGTAAAAGTACATGGAAAGTTACCAAGAAGTAATTATAAAGGACCATGTAGAATCATAATCACTGATGCTTTTATTTTGGAATTACTAAACATTCAGAAAAAGAGTACAGTCGTTGTAATATTGATACCATATATTCTTAGACCATTTAGATCATAATTATTCCTTTTTTCATTTAAAGTTATTAAAGCAGAAGACTTTTATAACTGGTTTGCACTAGTTATTAAAGTATAATATAAGATAAAGTAGTTTCTAAAAGAAAATTTCTGTCTTCTGTTTACTAGTTGACACAAAAAAGCTGGATTTAAAACACATTCGTAGAAACACATCTGACTTAATATTCTTCATTTTCCATGGCAAGCAGCATATAATTTACTTCACAAATAGGATTCAAATAGTTTCTGATAATATGGCAGATTAACAGGGCTGCTGGTTTCTTCTCCTTGACTTAAGTCAAACAGGGGCAATATAAAAAATAATGGACAAGTTTCTTATGACTTTTTTATGGCTAGTTAATACAAATGGCACTGGGCTGGTGGTAGGGTGGATTACAAGGACTTGGGCTGAAGAGACTTGAGGTCCCGGGAACAAGTATGGATTGCAAAGATATTTGCTTGCTCTATGTCTAGGGAAAAATAAACACCAACAGACTCTGATGACCCGGATCCTGGCTGGAATGAAGGGTGCACAACAAATTTAGCAGTTTCTGATAGAACCAAAGCCTTTCTTTTCTTATTTCTCACTTCATATCTTAAAGATAGTATATTACATTGACAGAAGACTTTTTTCATAAACAAAAAGGACCTTAGGCAGAACTACCAGTAGAGACACAAAAGGACAACACTCCCTAAAGGAAGGAAACAAAAGTGTGAAGCCCAGATTAACATCAGAGGCTCTACAATCTGAACTGCTTGGTTTATGACCTCTATGCTCCACTTTGAAAATGAAGGGAAGGACCACAAGCTATGGAATAGATGTTAGCTTCTGCCTCTGGGCACACATTATCATTTAATATATCCATAGTAATATAACTTATTTGAGAAATATTACTAGACACATATACTGGCTACCTACAAGAGATAAAGACAATTAATAAACCAAATAAAATAAAAGTAAAAAGTAATCATGTTTTAAAATGCTTGCAGAGATATAGGTAACGTGAAGCACAAAATACTTAACATGAAAAATATGAGTTGTGTTACAAATGTAATAGATGAAGTAATGACAAAATGATTTCAGCCAAGGGAATTTATCTGACCATACTTGTATTAATGTTTAAATTAATAAGATTAATTAAGTAAATAAACTAAAGAAAAAATAAATTATTAGGTAATTTAGAAATCAAACTAATTCACGATCATAAAAACAGAATTATGTTTGTTTTTAGATTGTAAGAAATAACTGACAAGAACATAGAGGAATTTCTGGTGATAGAAAAGTTCTGTATCTTGGTTATGGTTGTGGATACATGGATGCTTATATTTACTTCAACTAATTTAATTATAAAATTAAGATCTGTGCATTTACTATATGTACATTTTGCCAGTGGTCCCCAACATTTTTGGCACCAGGAATTGGTGTTCCTATGAGAATCTAATGCCTGATAATCTGAGGTAGAGCTGAGGCAGTATGATGCTTGCACTGGGGAGCAGCTGCAAATACAGATGCAAATACAGCTTCACTTGCTCACCAGCTCCTCATCTCCTGCTGTGCAGTCCGGTTTCTAATAGTCCACCGACCAATACTGGTCCATGGCCTGGAGTTAGGGACCCCTGCATTTTACCTCAATAAAATACATTATTAAAAACATAAACTCAATTTCATATAAAAATCAATAAAGAGGTTATTAGAGAATTTAAATATAAAAATAAAGACATCTAAATTGCTTCCAAGAGATATAGGAAGCAGAAATAAGAACGTGAGCTTAAAAGGAATGGCAGATAGTGAGAAAATCTAACATATGTCTACTTGGACTTACAGATGGAAGAATGAGAAAATGGGACACAGAGAGACAACACTAGAATAAAAAATAGTACAGAATGTTCCAGAACAGATGAAAAACTTTAAGTCAAATACACAAGAATATCTATAAATACCAAGTAGAGTAATTAAAGGGATCTACATAAAAGTTTAAGGAAATATCAAGGCATATGTAAAAGTACTAAATAGAAAAAAAATAGTTAACTTTAAAGATAAATTGTATTAACTCCTCAGAATCAAAAATATTAAGAAAATGATGAAATTTTATCTTCTGTGATAAAAGTACATAAATTTTTAGCTAGAATTTTGTACTCAATACAAATATATTAGATAGATAGACACATTTTATCACAGAAAAACAGTAAGAGTTAGCTCCCCCCAAAATCTCACTAAATATAAATGAATTGATTGGTGAATTAAATAATGAAATAAAATCAAAGTTTTTCAGATCAAAGGGTTAGATTGAAAAAGAAATAAAGATGAAAAAGTCTTACAGGAAAATATAAATAATCACTTTGTAAACTGATGATAATAATGATTTTAAGGTTTGAAAAATTAAAAGGCCATAATAATAGCATATTCATTGAGAAAGGGTAAATGAAATTGAAGATTTTTTGCTTTTTATGTGTTAATCAGAAGGTGAATAGAGATACTAACAGAACCATGGTCACTGACCACAAATATCAAAATAAGAAAGTTCTGAAAATACACATTTAAAAAAAATTAGCATCAACTCATTTTGTACCAAATCCTGAGATGAACTGAAAAGAAGCTAATGTTAATTTTTTCATTTATCAAATTTAATTGAATTTTTATAGGTTTCACAACATATTAATGGATTTTATTTTATTGTAGTTTTCACCTTCCTCAAGAGAGATTAAAACTTGTTTGAATTAAGCTGATGTTCACCAACACTGTTTCTGTTTTGTTAATAAAGGTGGGTGCCTTTTCCAATTCTGGATTTGGGTATAGGATTGGGTTCAGCACAGTCAGGCAAATTATTATGCTGGGGGAAAGAAAAAAAAAACAATAAAACTTTTGTTTTATTTCAAGACTCGAGGATTAAAAACCACATGCCTACTAAATCCCCAAAAGGGGTATTATTTGAGTTCTAGGGTTGCTCAAATGGCCAGAGACCTAGGATTAAAACCTTTTTCAAGCAAAGTAAAATTTCTTGCCTCGTCACTGTGCTCAAGGGGCAAAGCATGTAGCTCGTCTTTGCCCTCAGATATACCCTGGATATTTGTTCTGCACTGGGGAAGGAGGCTGGAGATAGGGACTAGGAAAATGCTGAAGAATAAGAATGAATATTCTGTAGAATTTCAGGGGTGAAACCACAGAAATCCAATAGAATCTCAATCAAAAGTCCAAGAGCCCATGTTTAAGGAACAGGAATGAAGCAGAGATACGTCAAGTATCCTGAAATTTCAGCTGAGCACTGACCTAACAATGTTCATGTTTGGATTGAAATGATGATACTCTCGCTCTAGCTGCATAACAGGGGAACAAGAAAATCATTTCTGGTGAAAGAAAACAACGTATGAATCTCCACAGTAACTATATACATATACATATACATATAGTCTAGTGTACTATAAAAATTACTACACATTCAAATAGACCAAAATATGACAGATACTTGAGAGGAAATTAGCAACAAATACAAATGTTCAAAATGTCAAAAATTTGGAGTCAGAAGTAAAAATTAGATAAAACTTTGATTAATATGGTGAAAAAATAGATGAAATGATGGCTGAAATAGATAAAAGGAAGGAAGAGTTTACCAAAAATTTGACATCTTTAGAATAATCATAATCATATTCTGGAATGTAAAAATTAAATATCTGAAATTAGCTAAAGGTATGGAATTAACAGCAATTCAACACACGAAAGTAAAGAATAAGTACAATAAATAAATAAGTAAATAAATAAATAAATAAATAAAATAGATAAATAATTTTAAATAGATAAATTACTTTAAACACAACAATCAGATCAAAATGATACGTAAAAGTTTTTAATGAGAGCACAAAAACTAAAAAGTACAAAAATTATAATCTAAGCACTTATGATCATTACCATGAATTACTAAAAAGGAGAAAAAAAATTAGGAGACTAGTTAAAATTTGAAGGGAAATATTTCCAACTAATATAACAAATAAAAAACAACAAAAGTAACTCATACAATCAATAAAAAATATAGAAAACCACAGAATAAAGCAGAGTAAAGATTTAAAGGGATTTCTGACAAAACAGGTTGCCTGAACAGTCCATAAATTCAGCAAAAGTTGTCCCAATGTGTTAGTGATTAAATTAAAACCTATCCATTAGATATCTATAAAAAATTTTTTTTAAAAATCTAAGTGGACAACTTTAGTTTGGTAAAATGTTTGAACTCTTGAAACATTTATCCATTGTTGGTGGAAATATAAATTGTACTAACTGGCATATTTTAAACATCCTATATCTTATTGTCCAATGATTCAAATATAACACAAGATATATAACTTAGTTAAGTACTGAATTGGAAGATTTTCAAATATGCTCGCAAACATGCATTGTTTATAAAGGCATAACATTGAAAACAGTTCATATGTCATGAAGTGGAAATGATAGAAATTAAAAAGATAAATGCATTGTTAAACGTTCATCCAACAAATTTGAACAATGAAATGAGAAAGCTTTGCATATATCTTGAGATAAAAGCCCTTCAAGCAGAAGGAATAGGTAAAACAAAGGCACAAAAGTACAAGTACAACTGTGCTTGACATATTTGTGGATCTACAAACTGGTCAGAGAATTACAACAGAATGGGAAAAACACAAAGGTAGAAAGACAAGTCAAAGAGGTAAAGAGAGGAATAAATCTTTACGGTTTATTCTGAGAAGAGACTCCAGTGTACAGTTTTGAGTCTCAATGTGGCATTTATCTTATTTAAGTTTGAACAGGATCATTTTAAAACAAAATTATAGTGGGCAAGTTGTAAATATGTTTCCCAAGGGAAATATTTCTGCAGTCATTGCAATAATCCTTGGGGAGATAACAGGGGTTTAGAAAAGGGTAGTAGCTTACAACAGAGAAGCTTAAAAGATGGTCAAATTATGAATATAGTTGATAAATAAATGTGATAAATAAATGTGAAGAAGAAGATGATTTAAGATAGTTGAAATTATTATGACTCTATTTTTGAAACATGCTTTTGAAATAGCAAAGACAGCATTTGTACATTTTCTACACACATATTAATCTGCTATGTATTTTTATTCCTTTTTCATTAATTAACAAAATTGATTAACACAATCCAATAAGTTTCAAGTGTACAATTAAACAGTAAGTCATGCGTATATTGCATTGTGTGTTCGCCACTCATAGTTAGATTTCTTTCCGTCACCACATATTTGACCCTTTTTGCCCTACCTCCCCTCCCCCTTACCCTCTGGTAACCACTAGTTTACTGTCCATGTCCATGAGTCTCTGTTCATTTGTCATGTTTGTTTGTTTGTTGCTTTTAGATTTACATATTTTCATGATCAGGAAAATCTCATCCAAACAGTAAAGGCAGGATCCCGGCTACTTCCATTATATAACTCTGCCATACGTGTGGTCTGGAATTGCCTTCACACCAGCCATCAAAGTGCAAAAGAGTGTAGAGGATTGTAACTAGTATTTAGTTTCAGGCTAGGACTTTAAGTGCAATATATCACTTTCTAAAGGCTAGAATTAGTCAAATAGCCTCAGCTACAACAGTGAAAATTGAGCAATATTTTCTAGAAGAGGAAATGGGTTTAGTCAATCAGTTAGGCCAGGTTCTGTCACAGCCTAAGTAACTGGGTATATAAAAATACAATTTATCAAGAAGAATAATACATATGGACCTCGTTTGCATGGGAAAGAATAGGGACTTACATTCTGACCATGCAAAGCTTCAGAAACATACTAAATGTTCAAGTGGAGAAGCTGACAAGGCACTTGGATGTGTATTTCTACAGGTAAGTGAAGCTGGGCAGTTTAAAAATTGAGAAGTATTCAGCACATTAATGATGTTTAAAATCAGCTACAGAGTTAGCACTGAAAGGGACAAGGACTGAGGATGAAATCAATATGCTTCAACGTTTGAGTCCTGGGAAATAAGAGTAAATCAACAAAAAAGTCTGTAATGATGGAGGTTGGTGAGGTCATGTGCAAGTTGTTTGTTCATTCCTTTTCATCTTGTCAGTAAAATAAGAAGCAAGATTGTCATTTGAGACTGAGGGTCAAACAGGAGGCATCTGAAGAGAGACAAATATGAACAGGAAAATGAAAGGGTAAATGGAATTGCAGAAATACAGTAGGCGCGAGAGGCATCATCGAGGGTGTTATTGGTGTTAGCGTTTCTAGTCTCAAGGTAAGACTCAGAAAGGTTTTATGTTTTCTTAACCACACACATTCGGCTGACCTACTGTGAACATGAACTGTGCTTTTTCAGGATTTTGTCATGAAAACAGTGGTTTGTGGCAAGGTAGTTGTGGTTGTATGGAAGTGAGGTTTTATAATGATGAAATATGGGATCTATGCTGTAAAAAGACAATTTAGATGTTCAAAGACCTAAGCTGTTAGGTAGAGAATTGGGATGTTGAAAGAATAAATGTATAGGACAATTAAAATTTGATAAGATTGACAGTTTAAAATTTCACTGATATACATGAAGGATGACAAATGAGAAGTTATACTTTCCTCATTGATGAGATAATTTAGCATTGATCAATAACTTAAATGTAATCCTTATAACATTGATCAATAGCTTAAATGTAATCTTTATAACAATAAGAACAGAACTTTATTTATGACCTCAAATAACTCATCCTATAAATTTTATGGCTGTATAAAAGTCCATGAATAACCAATTATCACAAAATCACAGTAAAAAAAACAGTGAAATTAACAAAGAATGAAACAGTGTGAAAGCTTTCTACTAAATGCATGTACATATGAGAAATTGTAACATGCTAAAAATGATACCAAATATCAATGAGAAAAGGATGAATTTTTAATGACTCATTTGAAAAAGAAATGTTACCATTTAGAGAAAACTGGAGATTCGTCTTTATGCTGTTATATAAAAATATATACCCCCATAATTTAATGACCAAAGTGTGAAAGAAAAAACTGTCAATTTAATTAAAGAAAAATTGGGAAACTTATTTCTTAAGTAGAATAGAAATTAATGTATTAAATGAATACCAAAAGAATATATCATAAGCAAAACTATGCATTTGACTACGGACATATACATTAAGAATTTCTGTTCAGCAAACAAGTCTCCTGAATTAGAGAAAGGCAACAGTACAAGAGAAGATATTTGCACCATTTAAATCTGAAAAGGAATTGATCTCTCATGTATAAAAGGTATTTCTCTATACATTCAGACTAAGCTGTAGAAAATTGGGGATAGTGAATGAACAGGAAATTATCATCAGAGATAATTCTGTAGAACTGATAAGCCCATAGATTTTTAGGAAAAAATTGTCTAATATATTGCTTGTGGGTGTGTAGAACAATGTAGCCATTCTGGAGGTCACTACAGAAAAACAATAAAATTAGGGAAATATGCACCCAAGATCCAGCAATCTATCCTGCATGCATACAAATAGAAATTCTTGTTCTGGTCCATAAGAAACGTTTATGGAGATTTTCCTTTTAGTGTAGTTGGCGTAATTGGTTATTGGAAACAATACACATCCTCTCAGTAGGGGGAAGTGTAAGTGGAACACGATAAATGAGCGTGTAAAAGATTAATAAGCAGAGGTCTCATTTCAAGTGAAGTATGGAGGCCAGAAGGGGAAGCTCTCACACCTTATGTCAATTGCCAAGCACAACAGGAAGGACTAGGGTTGTAATAGCCCTTCCCAACTTCTTTATACCCCCTCTATAAAAACAAGGTTTTGCCCTTTGTTTTAGAGGACTTGCACATGGTTCGCCAAGGTTGTGTATACTGGATTGCAATTTCTTATTGTTTCCAAATAAACCCATTTTTTTTTTTTTTGTTGGAGAAATATCTGTCTGACTCTGTTTATAGTTAATATATTTGGTGACCGTAAGAGGATCCAGAGAAGACTCCCTAAAGCTCTGAAGTTGTCAGGCAAACAGGTGTGACCCCCACAGAGCCCACAGAGATATTTTCTCACCACCCTGACTAGGGTTTGAGAGTTAGTTTTCTCCTGAATGCAAGCTTCTGCTCTCTTTGCATTTAGAAACTCTCCAGGCTTTGTTTGGGATCTGTTTAGAAACCCGACTTTTCTGTTACGGCCTTATTCTGTTGGTACTCATTTTGCACTTCAGCCTGACTCATTCAGGATCAGGCTGTTTCTTGAAACTTTGTAAGCCTTTGGCCAGGTTTCTTCAAGAATCGGACTGTCTCATTGAAACTCTACTTCAGCCTTGGGCCTGACTTCTTCTAGAGCAGACTGCTCTACTAGCAACGTGCTGCTTCAGCCTCCAGTCTAACCCCTTTGGGACCTGGTCGTTTCTCTGAAATTGTGCTGCTCAGCTTTCAGTTGGCCCCTTGAGGGTCATACAGTTTCTCTGAAACTGAGCTGCTTCAGCCTTCATTCCATTTCCTTCAGGATCAAACTGTTCTTAGTGGAACCGGCTGGTATTTAGCCTGTAGACTACTTGGGCCTTGTGCTCTAGACTAGAGAAAAGCCTCCTGAAAAATGAGATCTCAGTTATTTAAATGCTTTCAGGGTGTCCCCACTATAGGGACCTCGGGTGATTTTATGTTTAAAAACCACAGTCTCTCCTCATGCACATTTCTAACTAAATGGACTGATTTGGCCAAAAGTAATTTAGAATAGTGATGACCATTATATGGCACTTATAATATCTCTAAACTTATTATTATTATTTTTTTTTAAAAGCTGAATTGACAACTATAGCTCTAAAATTGGCAAAACTGAATGGAATGCCTATTTTCCTGGGTATTTTGAGACATCCAAACATCACCAGGAGTCTAAACTTGTGTCTTTGCAAGATAAAAATTTAAGATTAACCAAGGGAAACAAGCATTTAAAGAAACGGGGGGAAAAAAAATGACTTCCGAAGGCTTGTGTTTCCCCTCTCAGCTTCTTTGTCTCTGGAGCCATCTTCCTTCTCCTCTGAACCTGTCCTCACTCCCTCCTCCTTGGAATGTACCAGTACCTGTCTCTTTAAAAATAAGCCTTCTGAGGACCTTAAGAAACCCCAGATTTCTAACATTCCCTGGACTAAAGCTGAACTGCAACCATAGTCAACGATTTCCCCAAAGTAACTGAGGATCCCATCGGTTCTCTAAGGAATTTAACATAGTCATTCAGGCTTACCAACCTGGTATCCCTGATTGATATTGGCTGGCTCATATGCTTGTCAGTGTAGGCCAGGCTCAGCATTGGATAAAACTACTGAATGAGAAAATCCAGAATGGTCACTAGCATCACAACCAGGAGACCTCTCTGCTGGCCTGTTATATGATCAGGTTCATGCAATTGCTAAACGCCTACACTGGCCAATTCCTACAACTTTTGCCAAAGCCAGTTGATTATAATAAAATTCAGGCTTGCTTACAAAAACCTGATGAAACTGTTCATAATTATTATAATCAACTTTAGCTTTTATCCAAAGAAAATTCTTGTCTTCCTTCAGATGTTGATTTCACTTTGGTAGCCTTTAGCTCTACATTTATTAGTGGGCTGGACCAAGATGTTCTCCTTTTAGTTAAAAGGACCAGGATGGAATGGGAAACAATGCCTACTTTAGATATGGTTAATTTGACAAATCTGCTTCCCAGTACTATAGATGAGTCACCTAGAAGTAAAACTGCAAAAATGTTTAACTTTCAACTCTAGCAAATGAAGGCTCCAAAAACCTCTTAGCCTCTGCCATTATTGCAAAGAACCAGGACACTGGAAAGGCGATTGTCACCAATTTAAGCACCTCAGTCACTTTCAACCCTCTACCTAACTTTTTCAATGGCCTCCTAATCGCCAGTGCTGGAGCTCTGAGGGACTCGGAAGCCTCTTCCCAATTTTCCCTCTTAATTAGCTAAAAGAAACCACTTTCAAAATCAGTCCTTATTGACACAGGATCCACACTCTTGGTGCTCAACTCCACAGCAGTAAAGCAGCCCCTGCTTTGGGGAACTAAAACAGTTCATGTAGTGGGGACCACTAATAATCCTTAGCACGTTTCTGTCTCTGAACCTATTCCTTTTGGTTTAGGCCCTTGAAGAGAATCTCACCCTTTTCTCCCTGTTCCTCCAGCCCTACTCATTTATTAGGATGAAACTTCTCACATGGAAAATGATTGTGCTGGAATTTATTTTTTCCAAAAGGGGAAAATAATTCCAGAATTTGACAGTAGCCATCACATAGCCAATCAGGTGAATTAAATGACCCTTCAACATCTTTTATTTCCTCCATTTCTGATGACATTATAGTTGAATTTGAGAGCATTTGTCTCTATTGGCTTGGCTACCATCCTCTTCATAGGAAAAATATTTGACTAATATTGGCAGAATCCACAGTGCACCTCCTATCAAGATTCAAATAGATCTCTCAAAACACTTTCCCAGAATCAATCAATACTCCATAAGTAAAGTCCTTCAAGGTATGAAGCCCAGCATAAAAGATTAAAAAACTCAGGGCCTCATCGTCCCTTGCACTAGTCCCTGTAATACTATTTTACGTGTGAGAAAACCCGAGGGCTGAGGGTGAAGATTTGTCCCAGACCTCCAAGCAATAAACAACTCCGTTATCCCTCTACACTCTGTGGCTTCTAACCCTTATATGCTTATAGCCTCCATCCCAACTGAAAGTAAATTCTTTTCTGTAGTTGACTTCACAGTGCAGTCTTTAGTGTTCTATTTACTGAAGCTAGCCAATACCTTTTTGCCTTCACTTGGGAAGAAAAACATTTCACCTGGACAGTAATGCCTCAGGGTTTTCCTGAGGGTCCTTCGTATTTCTCACAAATCCTAAAGGCTGATTTGGATGATAGAGCATTTCCTAGAGGTTATATCATGTAGCAATATGTGGATGACTTACTTCTTTGCTCTTCCTCCCAAGTCTCCTCACAGGAAGACAGCATCCACCTGTTAAAACTTTTGGCCTTAAAGGAACATAAAATCTCTAAAGAAAAGTGGCAGATTGCCCAAACCCGAGCTTGATATTTGGAGCATCTGATATTAGAAGAAGAGCTACACCTAGATTCCAATGGGCTTCATGGCGTCCTAAGTTTCTCAAAACCCAAACTAGGTAGGCATCAGCTCCAAGGTTTTCTTGGGTTAGTTCATCGTGGCTGAAATTGGATCCCTAATCTCTCTGTTAAGGCTATCCATCTGTATCTTTTACTACAAAACAATCCAAACCCAATTTTATGGGAGGAACAAAACAACATAGCCTTTAATGCCTTAAAGGAGAGTTTAATGACCCCTCCTGCTCTTGGGCATCCCAATGATCAGATTCCCTTTTTTTCCTTTTTTCTTGTATATGAAGGAGAATGACTTTGGGATATGCACCCAAATCCATAGGGCCCACCCTTGACCCACAGGATATTTTAACCAGCAACTGGACTCTGTGGCATAGGGATGTCGCCCTTGTCTAAGGGCCATAACTACCACAGTCTTTTTGGTTAGGACCACCGAGGAAATTGTTGTGGAGTCCCCTCTCACTGTCTTTGTACCCCACACAGCAGAAGCTCT
>NW_011888819.1:8245760-8256215 GCF_000151845.1 Pteropus vampyrus
GAAAATGATTGTGCTGGAATTTATTTTTTCCAAAAGGGGAAAATAATTCCAGAATTTGACAGTAGCCATCACATAGCCAATCAGGTGAATTAAATGACCCTTCAACATCTTTTATTTCCTCCATTTCTGATGACATTATAGTTGAATTTGAGAGCATTTGTCTCTATTGGCTTGGCTACCATCCTCTTCATAGGAAAAATATTTGACTAATATTGGCAGAATCCACAGTGCACCTCCTATCAAGATTCAAATAGATCTCTCAAAACACTTTCCCAGAATCAATCAATACTCCATAAGTAAAGTCCTTCAAGGTATGAAGCCCAGCATAAAAGATTAAAAAACTCAGGGCCTCATCGTCCCTTGCACTAGTCCCTGTAATACTATTTTACGTGTGAGAAAACCCGAGGGCTGAGGGTGAAGATTTGTCCCAGACCTCCAAGCAATAAACAACTCCGTTATCCCTCTACACTCTGTGGCTTCTAACCCTTATATGCTTATAGCCTCCATCCCAACTGAAAGTAAATTCTTTTCTGTAGTTGACTTCACAGTGCAGTCTTTAGTGTTCTATTTACTGAAGCTAGCCAATACCTTTTTGCCTTCACTTGGGAAGAAAAACATTTCACCTGGACAGTAATGCCTCAGGGTTTTCCTGAGGGTCCTTCGTATTTCTCACAAATCCTAAAGGCTGATTTGGATGATAGAGCATTTCCTAGAGGTTATATCATGTAGCAATATGTGGATGACTTACTTCTTTGCTCTTCCTCCCAAGTCTCCTCACAGGAAGACAGCATCCACCTGTTAAAACTTTTGGCCTTAAAGGAACATAAAATCTCTAAAGAAAAGTGGCAGATTGCCCAAACCCGAGCTTGATATTTGGAGCATCTGATATTAGAAGAAGAGCTACACCTAGATTCCAATGGGCTTCATGGCGTCCTAAGTTTCTCAAAACCCAAACTAGGTAGGCATCAGCTCCAAGGTTTTCTTGGGTTAGTTCATCGTGGCTGAAATTGGATCCCTAATCTCTCTGTTAAGGCTATCCATCTGTATCTTTTACTACAAAACAATCCAAACCCAATTTTATGGGAGGAACAAAACAACATAGCCTTTAATGCCTTAAAGGAGAGTTTAATGACCCCTCCTGCTCTTGGGCATCCCAATGATCAGATTCCCTTTTTTTCCTTTTTTCTTGTATATGAAGGAGAATGTCTTTGGGATATGCACCCAAATCCATAGGGCCCACCCTTGACCCACAGGATATTTTAACCAGCAACTGGACTCTGTGGCATAGGGATGTCGCCCTTGTCTAAGGGCCATAACTACCACAGTCTTTTTGGTTAGGACCACCGAGGAAATTGTTGTGGAGTTCCCTCTCACTGTCTTTGTACCCCACACAGCAGAAGCTCTCCTGAATTCTCATCAGACCAGCATTTTTCAGTCATCCATCTTACTTCCTGTGAAATCATCATGTTAGCTGCAGCTCATGTCACTCTTTCACACTATAATCACCCAACTTTGCTACTTTTCTCCCCTCCACTACCGATGAAGCCCCTCACGACTGCTGAACGCTGACAGGTCAGTCACCTCCTGACTCCTCCTGATGATCAGCAGAAAACTTCTCTGAGTAACACAGATTTTTCATGGTTTTTAGTTAAAGGGTGAAAATGATAAGTGCTGTACTGGCTATGCTATTGTAATTCCTTTTAAAAGTTATCTGAGGCAGCACCTTTACCTTTGGCAACTTCAAGGCTGAATTATGTGCCTTTACTCGGGCTTATACCTTAGCCAGGGGCAAAACTGACAACATTTATACTAACAGTACATATGCTTCTGGAGTAGCTCATGATTTGTGGATGTTGCAGAAGCAACATAGCTTCCTCACTTCCAGTGTAAATAAAATTAAAAATGATCTGTATATTCAGGAACTATCGTATGCTATACTTTTATCTGATGCTTTAGCTATTATTAAGATCCCTGGACAATCTAAATTTGACTCTGGGGAAGCTGGGGGAGATCACCTTGCAACATTTCTGAAAGGAACACTGCTCTTAAAAGGAACCAACAACAGTCAGACATCTGTCATATACCAAAAGGGTATTTCCCCAACTGATCACTTAGAAAAACTGGCTAGAGAAGCCCAACAATTGGCCTCAGGAAAGGAAAAAACAAGATCGGAAATAGAACAATTCTCAGTTTCATAAAAAGAGAAACCTCTGGTTTGAACCAAATAACAATTCAGTCCTACCAGAGACTCTAAAATCTCCACTCCTAACTACTGTGCACGCACTGAACCGTTGGTCCACTGACAAAATTATAGCATTCATGAATCAGGACTGGTGGGGGAAATAATAAAGCTGCAAGAACTGCCTACCTCACTTGTCCCACTTGTCCAAAGCACAAACCACGGAAGCCTGTTCGCACTGCCCCTGGAAAGTTTAAATCCCCTAATAGACCATTTGAGGCTTGGCAAATGGATTTCATACAGCTTCCCACATCTCATGGCTATAAATATGTTTTTAGTCATGGTCTGTATGTTTTCTCGCTGAACTGAAGCTTTCTCTTGTAGAGAACTTAATGCCTCATCTGTGGCGAGAGCCCTTTTAGAAAAGTTTATCCTTACCTGGGGAGCCCCTCTTCAGCTCTTTAGTGTTCAGAGAACCCGTTTCATCAGTCAGGTACTTCGACATGCCTATACTGCTTGGCTGTTCTTACAATGCTTTCATTGCACTTACCACCTTCAATCCTCAGGTTTACTTGACCACATTAATGACATTATTAAGACTTGATTGGCAATGTTTTTAGAGACTCCTCCTATCACCTTGGCAAAAGCACTGCTGCTAGTTTTTCTAAAGCTCAGATTTACTCCCTTTGAATCTCATAAACTCTCACTCTTTGAGATAGTTACAAGAAACCCCATCCACTTGGCTCCTGCTTTTTTCAATCCATAGTTAATAAAAGAAGATGTACTTCAATATTGTAAGAGTCTAATTGTTTCTGTTAATAAATACCATGTTTTGGTAGAATAATCTTTTCACAGAGCACTTTCCAGAAGTGAAGACCTTAAGTTATCACACACTGCGACATGGAGATTTCATCTATTGGGAAAAAAACACCTCCAGAAAAGGCTGAAAAAACCCCTGTTGTGTGTTGCTAATAAATCTTTGTGCCACCAAACTCCAGGGAGTAAACTTTTGGATGTACATGAGACATCTAAAGATGACGCTAAACCCCAACTGGACCCGCACACCTTCCAGTGACCTGAAAGTAAATATTTCTTGAAGTTGAAACTGAGGACATCTGATGAGACAGCTTTCCCAAGATGTCCAGGCCAGGCCAGTACACCTTCTCTTACTCTTGTTTCCTCTCTCTCTTCTGTCGAAAGGCAATGCCCTTATCCACATTTCTCAAAACCTTGTCAAAGGGGGGAAAACCTCTCACTTTGATCTGTCATGATTCCATGACAAATTATTTTTTTCAGTTGCTTTTTCTGAGGAGTTAAAAGGCTTAAAATTCACAGAAGTCTTTCTTTCATCGGGATTATTACTTGACTCTGGACTCTTGTCCAAAATTTTATAAGCTATATTATTGATAATATGTTTCATTCCAGTTTCTTTTGGGATAACAATACTGTTTATTTGCTTCATAGTTTATTCCTGTATTATTATATCTTCCCAAAGCATTTTGTTTAATTCCATCTGATTGTGCCTTTGCTGTACTCACTATTCTAAGATATAGACTTTAAATGACGAATACCCGTGGGATCTCTCTTCTACCACTCTTTGGTACTAAAATGTGACCAAGATAGTCTGTGTACTTTCCCTCTGACTGGGGACATGACGCCCAAGAAAGATTTTTTCTGACATCAAGGGACAAAAGGTCACTGAAACCGGGAATCACCTGACTTGATCAACAGTGTTTTCAGGGAAAGATCTTGATCAAAACGGGAGTGTAAAGTACTAATAAAGAGAAACCTCATTCAAAGTGAAGTAGGAGGCCAGAGGGGGAGCTCTCACACCCTGCACAAAACAAGAAGATTTTGTTTGTTTGTTTGTAATAGCCCTCCTCAACTTCCTTTTCCCTTCTACAAAAGAATATCCTCTCCTTCGTTTTAGAGAACTTACACGTGGCTCACCATAGTTGCATGTACTGGATTGCGATTCCTCTTGTTTCTGAATAAACCCATTTTTTGCTGGAAATATATCTGGCTGACATTTTGTTTATGGTCAACATATACAAAACAACATGTTCAGCAATTATAAACAATAAATTTACAAGTGCAACATGGCTGGAGTACATAGTGGCACATACATTACATAATGCTGAACAGATTACATAATACTGAGTGGGGAAGGAATGAAAAAGGATAATAAATGTTTTCCAATACTATAAACTAAAATTAAAATTATACACACAGAAAAAAACTATTACATATTTTTAATTATACAGATATATTCTAAGATGCTTATCAAATATAATGAAGCATATAATTTGGAGAAGAGAGGAATAATAATGTGGATGAGAGTAAAGAAATAGAAAAGAAAACTAGAGTAGATTCGCGTGGACAATGGTAGAATAATATTAATTGAGAAAAGTAATTATTAAACTGTACATCTGATATCTAAATAAAGCATAAATGATATATACATAATGTTTACTACTTTTTTCTTCACTTTCCAGATAAAACCATATTTTCTATCATTGCGTCATTTGTAGAATTTTTTATTTCTAAATAATTTTATAAGGACTTGTGTACATTTGAGCTAAAATAGTACATTCTTCTAAGGAAAAGATATAAGAATTTATATAATTTACTGCCAGCTGTGAAAGTAAATTTTTTTCTTGCATTAAAACTTTATTAGATTTCTTATTTTGCTCCCATATAACTTTTAAATAAATTTGTATAAATAAAATTTCAACACTGCTTCAAAAGATATTTTTACATTCTTTTCTTTTATCCTTTATTCTATTATCTCAAATGTGTTTTAAAAATAAAAGATTTTTCCACATATATTTCATTTAATGAGAGTCTGAAGCAGAAAATTAAAAAAAAATACATTCTGTGATTTCTTATTTAAATTTAAAATATTTTAAATACCTAGTGTGGTACTGTAACAATTCCCTGAAAAACGCTGGATTTAATATGAGTTCAATAAATCAGTATTCTTGTGAACACCAGTTTATATTGTATTCCTAGTAATTTTAAATGACCCTTACCAATAGAAATGTGGTTTTAATAAAGGATAAACTATATTTTCTTCTATAGAATAAATTAAATTTAATTGTATTTATATTGCTAGATTTCACTGTACAGTGAATATTTAGAAATATACCAGTATCTGTTTTTCACTTAGAATTACCTTCAAACAATGCAAGTTAACTCACACTTTTCTTTTCCAGTTTTAAATTGCTTTTTCTCTTGTCTTGAACTTGAATTTAGAAATGGCAGGATCTCAATAGAGGTAGAGGGTAATTTCCCACAAGACCTGGCTAATTTATAGCTTTCAACACACCAATGACCCCTGCAATTTGGCAGTTGCTTCATTAATTTCGCTACACCTGCTCCATTTATCTTGCAAAAAAAAAAAAAAAAAAGACAGATAAAGGCACAATCTTCTCTCACTGCAGCTATTGTCAAGAAAAGTCCTTCATGTCTTTCTGAAGTAAATTGTAACCAGCATTATGAAGAACAAAAAGACAGTAGTGTCAGATGAATGTTCTTAGTTTGTCACTGGGATGGAGAAGGAAAGTTTGAACAACCACATACTTTTAGAGGAAGTTTTTTCCACACTGAAATTCTATGCCTGTTCAAAGAAGACTTCAGTTTTCACCAGGGGCTGCCATCTGATTCACACAATTTTAGAATTAAAAAGTAAAAATAAAAATACTTTGAGAGAATTTTAAAAATAATCTTTTCTCATATGTGGTGATAAATTATAAAGGTGCCCTGATTACCATGTTTTCAGCTAGCTATCTATCTAATGAAAAAACAAAGAAGAGAAGAGAAGAGAAGAGAAGAGAAGAGAAGAGAAGAGAAGAGAAGAGAAGAGAAGAGAAGAGAAGAGAAGAGAAGAGAAAAGAAACACAGTTATGGACTTTTATCTGTTTATAATATCAAGCAATTTATTTCCATGTAATATGGGCTATAGCTTGAGTACTTCTAGCACTATGGAAAATGTACTTTTGTCAACAAGTTCATTAATCAAAAAAGAAACATTTTAATGTCAATGTAGGAAGTCATGTATTTAGCTGGTTGACTATCGAAACACTTTTTCTCTATTATTTTTTGCAGTTTTTTTTATCTTTATATACCGTAGGCTCCATAAAACCAAATGCAATTTTTGCCAAACAGCTTGAATTCTTGGTCTCTAGTTGGTGAGCAGTACATTTAAGAAATAATTAAGAAAATTAATAAAAATATATTAAGAAGAGCTTTTAAGAATTTGCATTATTTACATTTTAAATGTGAATATAAATAATTATATTTCCTTTTTAACATTGTTATTTATTTTACTATAGATTATTGAAAGTTGGTGATCGTTGCAAAGACTGTGGGTATTTAATGCTTTAATAAGATCTCCATACCAATATCGGTGTGAGAAAAATTTTACTTACAGAGAAGTTGTTTCCATTCTTGTGTTACCTGAATATATCAAGGTGACAAATTCACACTATCAACAGAGACTTAAAAAAGTATAGATAAATGACATCGACCTCTCCCTCCATAATTACTAAAATAGAAATAACTAAAAAAATCATGCTCCAAATTGACACAGCATTGAAGTTTTTGTATAGCTTAGTCTATATCTTTTAGTTATAAAAATCATAACATAAAATATAATGAATGTTCCAGATGCTACAAGATATTTATGGCATATGTGATTTTAACTCATACACATGTATTAGTAAATAATAGAAATATTTAATCATAATAAATATGCATATATTGACGTTGCATTACCCTCTCTACTTTTTATTGATTCAAAATTATTTTCTAACTTAAATTAAGATACACTAACTATAGGTGGATATCAATAGAAATAGAAACAAAGACTGAGAAATCTTTCATAAGCACAGTATGATAAGACATTGATACACCTATTCATAAGATGGTGTTATGTTTTATTATTTAGATCAATTATTTTATTATTTAGGAAATTGTGATTTATATAAATGGAAATCAGTAGATGGAAAAATTGTCATTTTCAGTGTGAGACAAGACTGCTTCTTTAGAAGTAATTACAATTGAGTAATTTAAGAAATAATTAGCATTTTACATAGTAATTTCAAAATGTCATTTACTATTTAAGTTAAGGTTATTAAAATGTTCATAAAATATTTCTATCATGATAAAGTACACAGCTTAATAAATTCCATTGTTATCTTTGGAAGTCACTTTAATTACAAGATATAAAGAGAAAAAATCTAAATCAAATAAAAAACTTATACAGCAACATTGAGCTACTAAATGGACTAGAATCATAGCTAGAATCTGGAATCTAGAACAAAGGCTAGAATCTTGGTATGCAAGTTATCTATCGCTGTGTAACAATTTATTTCCAAACTTGACATCTAGAAGTGAAAGTCCATTAACATCACTCCTCTCTCAATTCTCTATGCTTCTTGACCCTTTACACTTCCCCATGGAATTTAAATGTCTTCCTTTCTCCAAAAAAAATCTAATATTTTCTCCCTCCACCCCCATTTTTTGACCTACTTATGAATTTTATTGTGTGTTGTGCTCATCCTCCATATGTGTTTAGAAATTGTTGTGAAACAGTTCACTTTCTGCTAGGATTCTTTTCCTGGCAGGTTTGCCCATGAGATGGTATAAACATTGTCTATGAGTTGGCTTTTTATTGTTCACAAGTCTTAGGCTAGCTACATATTAGCAGCTAAGCTCTAGGCTTTGAATCACACAAAAAAAATTATTATCAGGCTTATGCCAACAAAGGGCCAATATTTAGTCTTGGATTTTAGTAATTTATTTTATCTAAAATTATGGGCCTCCTCATTTCCAAATTCAACATTAGCAGTGAGAATTATTGCAGCCATGTTGGAAACAAGTCTACATTCCCTGTTTATGAGAATTATTGAAGTTGGACCATAATAACTTTCTACTCTGCAGGCTGTAACATTTTAAGCTCTACTCCTCTTGGGCTTTCCCTTTATGAACCATAAAGATATTTGTTTCTTTATAGTCATCTATATTTGCCTATTATCTATCTATTATCTATCTATCTATCTATCTATCTATCTATCTATCTATCTATCTATCTATCATCTATCTATCATCTATCATTCATCTACCTATCTATCTATCTACCTATTTCTCTATCATCTTTCTATCATTATCTATCATCTCTCTATTATCTATCATCATCATCATCATCATCATCTATCTTTCAACTTTTTAATGTATTTCAATCAGAAGATAGATTTTTTTCTTAAGACAGTTCATAGGCCTTATATTAAACAAGTGACTTGAGGTAAACAAATTTTCATTCATTAGTCCAACAAATATTTGTGAGTTTACAATGGGCTAAGTGCAAGTTAGAAAATCTCTTTTCTGTCCTGCCATTTGTGACAACATGAGTGGACCTTGAAGGCATTATGCTAAGTGAAATTAGTTAGAGAAGGACAGATACTGTACAATTTCACTTACATGTGGAATCTAAAAGAACTAAACTTATAGGAACAGAGTAGAATGGTAATTATGAGGGGCTGGAAGGCTGAGGAAATGGGCAGATATTGGAAAAAAGGTTACAAACTTTCAGTTATAAGATGAATGCGTTTTGGAGATCTATGTATAGTGTGGCGATAATAGTTAAAAATACTCCATTATAAACTTGAAAGTTGCTAACAGAGTAGATCTTAAATGTTCTCACTACGTACAAACACACACACACACACACACACACACACACACACACAAACAGTAGTTATGTGAGGTGATGAAGGTATTAGCTAACACTACAGAGGTAATTATTTTGCAAAATGTAAGTATATCAAATCAATATGTTGTACACCTTAAATTTATACAGTATTATATATAAGTTATATCTCCATAAAGATAAAAAAGACAATATCTTTCCTTAAGGATTTTTCAGTTTTATTTTACCAGAAGAAAACAGTAATTTCCAATATATTTTGGATTAAAAAAATCTGTTGAAGAGAATAAAAATTACTATTTATGACAGGTAGCTAAACTAGAATATTGTAAATGATTGTTTAAGTATTGTTATAGCATTTTTTTGTTTTGATTTGCTTTTGAGTTTTTCGTATAATGGGGATAAATTCATTACTATACTTATCAGATATTTTGAAAGTATTGTCAAATAATTTGAATAAAGAATCATCAGAATTTTTGTTTCTTGGAAAATGAAAAAATTTTTGAAGAAGCCAACACAATTGTTACCTTAAAATTTTCTCAAATGTATTTATTGCAAACTGAATTATAATAAATTATTAGGATCATCTCAACTTTTTTAAATGATAGCTTGTACAGTTAGGTTATATAATTATATGTTACTTGTTATAAATAGCTTAATGACAAAAATGATGGCAGAAAAAGGTTGAATATATTATACATTAAAGTGTCTAATAGATGACTGCCAACATTTTCACATTCCCTTTCTATAAAGTGTAGTGCAATAATTTAATGAAATCTATAAATGTTACAAAATAATTTTCATGGGAAAATGTATCTAATATGAAGAAGTCCAAAATAGTAGTAATAGCATAGAGGATCCTAATTTTGAAATGCTCAGCAAGTTCATGAACTTAAATGATTTCATTTTGAAACTAAAAATAATAGAATTAACATGAAAATGATATGATGTTACCTGAGAGATTTTTCCTTAGTTGTAAGAGAGATTTTTCTATCCTTCTTATTCATAATTTTAAACTTAAATAGTGTTATAAAATGTTTATTGTAAATTCAAATACTAAAATTAGGAACACTTTTAATTCATAAAATGATAAAAGAGCTAATTATTTAATAAAAATAAAAATAAATTTAGATTTGATAAAAATGTCAATAATCTAAATAAAAAAAAAAAAACAGAAAAAAAACACATTTTTTTCAGAAAGAGAAACCGGGGTAATTACACATGTAAATATGTGCCCAGTCTCACCAGTAATTTAAGAATTGCTGAATTCAAATTATAATGAAATAGGTATTAGAAGTTTCAAAATTATCTTGAATAAAGAGCACCTCTACTATTCTTGAACTTCCTGAACATTTGAAGAATAACATAGAATATTTATGGTTTCCAAAATATTCACTTTATTACTGTTGAAGTAGAGTTGGATATTGTTAAGTTGGAGCAAAAATCAAACAGACTTGTTAGCTCCTCTCTCCTCAATGAAATCTTTAGGACAGGCCCTTCAGGAAAAATATGAATCTACTTTGGAGGTATTCACTGGCTCCTACTTGTCCTCACAAAAGAGTATGTAGAA
>NW_011888819.1:8257615-8266439 GCF_000151845.1 Pteropus vampyrus
GATGATCTTTGTTAAAGTAGAGTTTTTTATGACTTTGGAATAAAGTATAAAAACCATGGCTAAGAAGTAATTCCTCTATGATCTTGGAAAAATCGACCCCTTATATGCTCCTCAATTATTTCTACTGGAGAGAACATGTAATTGAGGAGCATATAAAGGGTCGACTTTTCCAAGATCCATAGTCATATGGATGACTATGACTTAACAAAAGTTCAGTTAAGGGAGATGATAAGAACACATTCTAAAATCATGTGAAGTAAGAGTTTTACTAGATGACCTTTCTAGCTTTGCGATTTCTTGTTTGTTTTATCTAAATCCACTATTTTAATGAACACCATATTTAAATTTGCTTCCATTTTTAAAATAAACTAAAATATAAATAAACTAACAAAAATGAAATTTGTAAGTGGATAGGTATAAAAGTAATATCCAAAATTAAATTTATTGTCAGTTTGATAAAATCGATTCTTAGCAAGCCAAGTCAGAAAATTGTGAATACTAAATAGAACACAACAGCAATCCCAGGAAGTCATATTATACCTAAGCATGTGTACATTGAATCAAAGCTTGGGTTTACTTTTTTTGCCTGGTGTATCACATTATTAAAAATGTACACACACACACATATTTATTTACATTTTAAAATGTCAAGGTTAGATTTCCTGAGCGCTAAATGAGAACCAGCTGTGACACTGAATGATTTAGAGAAAACTACAGATTTAATAGGACCGAAAATTCAACTAAAAATATAAAAATATAGCTTGTTAATGAAGAATCTTACTTAGAATGTCATTATGTAAAAAGATATAAATAATGATAATGTAAAATCAAGAAGAGATTTTTTTTAGAAATATCAGTATTGCAAAACCATATTTCTCATTGAACGCCTAGAACTTACAAAGGTATCGTCTTAATTAAAACAACTTTCTTCAGAGATAATTTTCTTTGTGTTTAATGCCTTGATTTATTGATATAATTTTCTTTGTCTTTGGTTTTCCTGCCTTACATTTACAGAAAACATTTTAATCAAAACATAAAATATTTGACTAAAAAACAGCTTAATTTTTTTGTGTGTGCTCTTAAAGTAACCAATTTAGGGAAGTAGTTCCCATTGTTGTTTGTTTGTTTGTTTAATATATAAAATCCACAGTACAAACACATTGGAAAACTGTCTTTTCTTTTTGAACTTTTTAACACTTAGTAGAAAAAAAAATATTCCAAAACCAATCTAACCAACTTAGTAGAACCAAAACTTCCCACATTTTCTTTGTACTTAGGCACAGAATAGGGAGGAAAAAGACTTTAAAAATCTGTTGAGAATAAAAGGATCTTTCTATATTTTTTTCCATTAAACCCCAATTATCATCACAAAACCAAAAAAGAAATGTTTTACTTGTTTTTATTCATAGGCATGTATAATGAACATATAGGTTAATGACTAAAAAAGCAGTCATACAATTAAAAGAATAATTCTACAATAGCTTTTGCAATATCATTATACATTTAGTTTAATTGGAGATACTAAATTTTAATTGGCTTTAGCAATCACACATTTTCTTTAAAATAAATAATTTGTTATGAATATAAAAAAGATTATTTGTTGTGTATGCAGCAATAATATTCTTAATTATTTGTATTTGTTCTTTTATTCAATGTCAAGTTTTTATTATAGGAATGATCAATGATATTATTATTCAGTCAAAAGCTTTGTTTAAAGTATTTACTCATTGATAGTAGTAATTAGTTTATGTCTATTAAATGACTCAGACACTTCAGACCAACCGTCAGCAAATTCTCAGCCATCAGAGAAAATGTGCTAGCCCATTGAAAATGTACTCATCTGTCCCCTTTCTGTAATCTTCCAGTACTTCCTTGATCTCCTTCCCTGACTTTTTGCTTTGATGAAGAAAATCTAGAAAGTATAATCATAGTTTATAAGCTCATGTGTTAGAAGAAAGTTTACTTATGTAGAGATATGTAGCATACAGTTCAGATAAATTGTAAAGACAATTGGACTACATGTGTCACAGAACAAAGGGCAACAAGAACGCACTAGGTGAAGATGCTGGTCAGAGCAATTTATTTTTAGCCTGTATGGCACACAAAAAAACTACAAGAAAGTATACTATTTAGAAAATAAATGATGTATCCTAAATGCTTTGCTTATATTTCTCCTTTAAAATTCACTTCAATCATATGATATGAGTAGAATTATCTTATTTTTACAAATGAGGAAACTGACAGGTGAATGATAACCTAATATCAGACCTAGTAAATTGAAAAGCCAAATTTCAAATTTATTAAAATGATTGCCAAGTCCCTTTTTAACTACCATATTAAGGATTATACTTATAACTGAAGTTCAAGAAGATAGTATACCTGGCAGAAGATAAATAACTGAAGAAATAAAGGCTGAGAATTTTTAAAAACTGATGAAAGACAATAAATAACTGATTTTAGGAGCTCATTTTTAAACCAGTCTGAATAAATACAAAGAACAAACACACTTAGACCCATAATAGTAAACCTAATGAATATAAATCTTATGAGAAACCCAGAAAATAAAGTCATATTATTTTCAAAGAAAAAATAATAAAACTGATGACTTAGTACTTAAATATAGAAGTAAAGGCAAAAGAAAATGATGCAATGTCATCAAACTGCTGAAAGAAAAAATAACTGCCTACCTAGAACACCATATGCACAAAAGAAAAAAAAAAACCTTTCAGAGATGAAGAAAATTTTGAAATATTTTCTATCAAAAAGAGAGAGAATTGGTCAGTAGCAGGCCTGAAGTTAAGAAAACAGAAAGGAAAGAAAAATGATGTCAAATGGAAGCATGGAAATATAAAGAGCAATAAATATAAAGAGATGAAGTAAACATATGGAAAATATAAACTATTGCAGACTATATAAAGTAAAGTTCTATAGAGGTTAAAATACATATAGAAATAAAATATACATTAAAATGTATGCAGTTTTAAGGTGAAATAGATCATGCACTTTTCAATAAACGGTAGAAGTGCTAAATGATATTAGACTTTAGTGACTAAATGGGGCATGTCACAATTTCTAGGTAATAACTAAATGAGCCATAAAGAAAGTGATAATTAACACACTGTGAAAGGAAGATGAATAATAAAAACAAGTAATCCCAAAGAAGGCAAGGAAATGAGAAAAATAACATAGAACAAGTAAAATGACAGAAAACAAAAATTAAGTTTATTAAAAATATATGTCACAATAATAGCACATTAAAAATACACAAAATAAATAATATTCTTAAGATCCACACCATAAATATAACATAAAAATGTTAAAAGTAACAAAATGGAAAGAGATGTACCATGTAACACTAACTGTGGCAGACTGAATAATGCTCCCCAACCTCTCAACCAAGATGTCCCTGTCCTAATCTCTGGAACATGTGTTACCTTATATGGCAAAAGGGATGTTGCAGATGTGATTAAGTTAAAGATTTTGAGATGGGAAGGTTATCCTGAATTTTCCAGGTGGCCCTGATGTAATCAAAGGGTCCTTATAAAAGTGAATCAGAAAAATCAGAAAGAGAGTAGAAGATGTGATGACAGAAGCAAGAGGTTGCAGTGATATCACAAAGGGACTAGGAGCCAAGAACCACCAGAGGATTATAAAATTATAAAAGGTAAGAAAACTGTCATCCTCTTCAACCCTTCTAGTCAATACCTTGATTTTAACCCAGTGCAACTGCTTTTAGATATCCAGCCTCCAGAACTATAAGTGGGATAAATTTGTATTGTTTTAAACCACTAAGTACATGACAATTTATTATAGCAGCAATAGAAAACTAATACACTATCCCAAAGGAAATAGAGTTATTATAATAAAAGAAGGCAAAGCAGAGTTGAAGATTAGGAGAATTACTAGATATGCAGAAGAACATTTCCTTAAATAAGTCAGTCCACCAGGAAGGTACACAATACCTGCATCCACCTAATTGCATAGCTTCGAATTATATGAAGCAAACCTGACAAAAACAAGAAAAAATAGACAAATTGGGAAATTATAGGTAGATATAGTTTTAAAATTTATTTATTTAAATTAGTTTCAAGTATACAGTACATTGGTTAGACATCTATATAGTTCATAAAACTATCCCCACAACTGGTCCTTCCCTCCCCTGGCCCTCCACTTAGCCATCATATTAATGCTAACTGCATTCCCTCTGCCATTCTCCCAGCCCCCTAAACCCTCTCCCTTCTGTCCATCACCAAATTGTCCACTATATCTGGGAGTCTGTTTTTGATGAGCTCTTTTTGTTCCTTAGATTCCACATATAAGTGAAATCATATGGTATTTATCTTTCTCTGTCTGACTTAATTCACTCAGCATAATAACCTCTAGGTCTATCCATGTCGTTGCAAATGCTAGGATTTCATTTTTTTTAATGGCTGAGTAATATTCCTTTGTAAATATGAGCCATAATTTCTTTATCCAATCGTCTAACGATGAATACTTCAGTTGTTTCTAAGTCTTGGCCACCATGAATAGTGCTGCAATGAACATTGGGGTTCATATATCTTTACAGAAAAAAGTATTCAAACTTTTTGGGTAGATACCCAGAAGAGGAATTGCTAGGTCATATGGTAATTCTCTTCTCTATTTTCTGAGGTAATTCCATATTGTTTTCCATAAATTGTTTTTCAATTTACATTCCCACCAGCAGTGTATGAAAGTTTCTTTTTCCCTATGAACATTTATTTTTATATATATTAATTACTTCAAACATATAAAAAATCACACCAATTGCCTGACAGCTGTTTTATTTTAAAATATGTTTAATGTGATATAACTGTATTAATTTAACAGTTCAACTCTTGGAAGACATTTTAAAAATTATTTTCTAATTATCAAGACTTTATAAAGAATCGCTTTCTTGACAAAAAAGAACAGTCTTAATCTCTACATGTCTTATTGTGTATAGTTGTGGAAGTAAAGGTAACTTGAACTAATTCAATACCTGCTCTTTACTGCACAGCAAAGTTATTTCACAGTGTCTTATTTAATCATTTCTCTGACAGGAAGCTTTGTTTTTTTATTTTCATTTAAGAAATTAAAAGTCATTCCCCAAAAAACAAAAGTATCATATGATCAAATCAACATATGAACTTAGGAATGTAGAACTTTAATATGCCATGCACGTGGAATACTGAGCAGGATGTAGATTTCATAAGTTTAGAAGAACATTATAAACACCTATGATAGCAGCACTGCTATGCAGAGCTATCAACAAATTAGCTATCCTACTTAATATTAGACTATCTATTACCGAAAACTCACATTGGCAATGAGGTTACAATTACTTTCATAGAAGATATTTTTACGTGGCATTGTCTCTGGACAACAGAAAGAAATATAATTTTTTTTACTGTATCACTATGTTTTATAAGACATTATGGAGCAAAATGAATGTCTTTTGGGTCATAATATATTGTTTCAAATTAATATTTACCTAACCAAACAACAGGAATGGATAAGGAGACTAAAACTTTTATGTCATTTAAGAAATTAATTCCAGCTTTTAATTACGATTTATACTGCACTTTGGGAAACTTTGAGTTAAAGAGTTGCAATTTTTCTTCTTAAACAAGAGAGGTGACCTCAGCCTTCACTAAGTGCTTAGTGGAAGCATTTAGCACAGCAAAATTGCAAGAGTATCCCAGGAGAAAATGAACTGCCATTGATATCAATGTCCTTTATAGAAAAGAAACTCCAAAACAATTTTACCTTAGTAGAAGAATGAAGATAGAGCTGATTAACTCCAAGCTAATCAAATGTGTTGGCCAAAAACACTAAGTGGGATACTCTCAAAGCTTTTTTTTAAACAAAAGTAATCAAGAATCTGTATCATTCTAACGACTTTTATCATAAGGTCCTGAAATCTCTATACACTTAGTCAAAGGTGTTATTTCAAGATATAGGCTGTCCTTAGCCTGTACTGTTCTTGCCTTTCACAATGATACTGATACAGAGTTCTAAAGATTTTATTCAAAAGATTTCAACTTTAGAATTTCAGAGGGTTACGAAGAACTTTAAGTTAAAAAAAATAATCACAGAATAGAAAAAGAACTAAATGATATATAAACATTGGCGTGTGTATATTTATTTAAACATATGTGTGTGATTTCACGAATGATCACATTTAAAAATAAATGTAGTCAATACTAGCACCAAAAAATAAGTCGAAACTATATAATGCTGTAAAACCTTCTGGATACCCAAAAGAGAGCATATTATTTTCAATATAGACCTCTGAAATTCCAGTGGATTTCTTTTCTGAATATCACCATATTAGTTAATGGTTATCTCAAAAATCTCATAAAAGTAAATTGAATCCATATTGTCCTTTTAATGAAGACTGTCACAGAAATGTCACAGAAATGATGTATATTCAAATCCTACTTTCCAACTGAGAATATTTTTTAAGAAAAATAATAGGAATGTTTGCTCTAAAATAAGAAAAATAATATAAACATTAGGTGATGATAAATAACCCAAACCCATTCATATCCTCTGGTGGTTATAAGAAAAAAAAAAAGGAAGATAAATTTTAAGATCAATCTTTTTCTTAATGTCTGTGCTACTTAGCTATGTATCCTAATGATTCTATTTCTTGTTTACAGATAATACAAATAAACTTAAATGAATTTGAGCAAAATTCCAGATGTTTCAGCAAAGGAATTAAATGTAATCTCAGGGAATACAAGAGGAGATATGCAGTAGAATCTCAAAATGGAATTGAAACCAGGAACTAGGAAGCCATCAGGGTCCATTCTCAAGTTCTTGAAGCACCTTTCAGCTTTTAAACAAAGAATTTCTGTGCTCCTCCATGCACATGCTATGAACCATAGTTCTTATTGTAAAAATAAAAAAAAGAAGAAGAAGTAATAATGAATTCTCTGCATCTTCTACATCCTTTCCATATCTTCTCTCTTCTTGTCTTTATTTCCAGTACGCTCAGTTCAATTTCCAGTGTACTCTCAGCAGATTTTTTCTAGCATGAGTCTCACTCCTCTTGGGAAATAATTTTTTGTTGGATATTTTGAGGTTGTTAAACACACCTCACCCCTAGCACCCTTTATGTTTTCCACATTGATTTTGGCATCACTTGTAGATTAGAAGCTGTGCAATCTTTTTCTAAATTTTGATTGTCTTTTTCAGATTCATTTGCTGAAGATTTCACTTCCAATTTTTTTTGGCCAGGAGAGGAATGGGTAAGTACCTGTAGGCAATTTCTAGGTTCTCTGGCTTAAGTTGAGGACCATTACACTAGCTGCTTCCTTCCCTCTGTTTGCCTTGGCTAGGTCTTGCTGGTGTCAGTTTCTTTACTCCACATGTTTATATTCTGGATCAGGAGGTATAGAAATAATTTATCATCAAATTTATTAACAATGTTATCATGGTTTTAGTTTTTGTTGGTTTTTATTTGTTTTTTTTTTTTCATTTGTTATATGGTTGCTCTGTTAATGTTCATGAGCAAATTTGGTGGGATTTTAAAAAGTTATTAAACCACAATCATCTAGTCACATACAAAATCTATCTATTGCTTCATTTTATTGTTTTATTTTATTTTGTAAAAATAAAATTCAATATAGTAGATTCATTGAGAATTGCTAACTCCTATGAATAGACTAGGGACCAAACATTTTTTTTTTGAAATAATTTTAAACTTAGAGAGAAATTGAAAAAATAACAGTATAAAGTTTACTTACATCCTCCACCTAATCTTTCCTAAAGTTAACATACCCACAGTACAATTGTTAGAGTGTACAAAAAGTTCATTTTTGCAGTAATATTAACTAAACATAAGATCTTATTTAAATTTCAATCTTTTTTTTTTTCCTGATAGTCTTCTGTTATAGGACCGCACACTGCATTTAGTTGTGTCTCCTTCATTTCTTCCTATCTGTACCAGATTCTCAGTCTTTCTTTGACTTTCATAATCTTGACTCTTTCAGAAAGTACTAGTAAGTCTTTTTTTTTTCCTTGGAATGTCTCTTAATTTGTTTTTCTGATATTTGTTATGATTAAATTGATGTTATATGTATTTTTACAGGAATGTCACAAAATGGTGCAATGTCCTCAGTGCATCTTATCAGAGAGTACTTAATGTTAATATGTTATTACTAATGATGTTGTTAATTGATCACTTGGTCTTCGGAGTTTCTCCACTATACCATCAATGTTCTTCCCTTTGTAACTGATAAATATCATGACGCTATACTTAGAAACTATGTAGATATTCTGTTTGTCCCATTGACTTAAATATCTCTAAGTGAGCTTATTTACAACAATTATTATTATTATAGTGACCATTACATTTTAGTAGTGATTAGATAGATGTTTTATTTCTGATTGAGTTAGTTTCTTTTCTTTGCCGTAAAGTTTATTTGGGGTTAAGTAGGTAAAAATACGATGTCTCCTTCAGCCCTTTATCATTTCGTTAATTTTTAATTTTCTTTATTTCCTTCCATATTTTTATTGTTTTTGACCTCTTTAAAAACTCCTGTTTTTAAACACTTAAATATACTGTGAAATAACATTAAATAATTTATTAAGTAATAAGTAATATTAAGTAATTTTACATCATAAAAATACATGAAGCAAAAAAAAAAAGACGGTGACATTAGGATGCCAAACAAGTTTATGAAATGACTTTTGTGTAATAGTATTGAAAAAAATTAAATAACAAACTTTTGTATTGAAACCAAGGTAAACAGTCTCAAAAAGATTTTAACCCAATCCTTCAGCACTCCTTACCAACAATAAAATACTTTTTGAGCTA
>NW_011888819.1:8266489-8296278 GCF_000151845.1 Pteropus vampyrus
TATTCTGTTTGTCCCATTGACTTAAATATCTCTAAGTGAGCTTATTTACAACAATTATTATTATTATAGTGACCATTACATTTTAGTAGTGATTAGATAGATGTTTTATTTCTGATTGAGTTAGTTTCTTTTCTTTGCCGTAAAGTTTATTTGGGGTTAAATAGGTAAAAATACGATGTCTCCTTCAGCCCTTTATCATTTCGTTAATTTTTAATTTTCTTTATTTCCTTCCATATTTTTATTGTTTTTGACCTCTTTAAAAACTCCTGTTTTTAAACACTTAAATATACTGTGAAATAACATTAAATAATTTATTAAGTAATAAGTAATATTAAGTAATTTTACATCATAAAAATACATGAAGCAAAAAAAAAAAGACGGTGACATTAGGATGCCAAACAAGTTTATGAAATGACTTTTGTGTAATAGTATTGAAAAAAATTAAATAACAAACTTTTGTATTGAAACCAAGGTAAACAGTCTCAAAAAGATTTTAACCCAATCCTTCAGCACTCCTTACCAACAATAAAATACTTTTTGAGCTACAGTAGCTTGCTGTTTTCATTTTGATATGACTATACAATAAATTCTACTAACTCTTTGAGAACCCAAAATATCAGATCATTTATTCCTTTAGGTAAATACTTTCTTCTACTTCACATGCTTTCTCATGTATATACATGAAAATTTTACATAAAATGTATATCCTACTGGCTGAACTTGCATAAACTCAACATTTTTTTTGAGAATACAAACATTTAAAATGTTTACTTGCAAATCTTAAAATACACTTACTAATCTGGGAAAAAATCACTGTTTACCACAAGATTTGCCTAATCCTGCTATTTTACTATATAACCTCAGGGGTACACAGATATATCTGTGTTTTAAAAATGGTTTGAGTAAATAAATAGTTTTAGAAATTGAAATTAGATTTTTAAGTGCCAGATCTTTTTGAGAAAAATTGTTCTTTACTGAGGTTCTTTTTAATTGCATCATCTATTCTTCTGGTTAAATAAAAACAATCAATATCTTATGGGCTCTAAATTTTCTCCCAAGTTCAATATGGCGATAGCTTGTGATCATTGTCATTAGGGGTCATTTCAGTCTCAGTAATATAGCATTGCCTTCAGGGGCAAGCTGTATATTCATAAATGTTTATTCTAAACTAAATGTTTTAAAATTACAACAGATTTAAAACTTTTTTATTTCAAAATGATTATAGATTTGGAAAAAGTTGCAAAAATAATACAGACAGGTCCTATGTGCCCTCAACCAGTTTCCAATCGCAACATCTTACACAACTATAGAACATCCAAACCAGGAAATTGATGTTTGTATAATCCACAGAATTTATTCAGACTTTTTATTATTTGCATATGTGTGTTGTATTTGTGTGTGTTTCTGTGCAATGCAATTACATGAATAAATACACATAGCTACCACAGTCAAGATACAGAACTGTTCAGTCTCCGTAAAGTTCTTCCCTCTGCTACCTTTTTGTTATCACATTTACTCTTTTCCCTTGTTCTGCCTCTAAACTCTAGTAACTACTAATCCGTACTCCACTTGTATAAGTTTGCCATTTCAAGACCATTACATAGACTTGAGCTGCAGGTATATAGCTTGAGGAATTGTGTCTGGGACAGAAGCTGCGGCTAGACCCAGAGCTAAGCCATCCCCACAACTTCCCAGGATATCTTTGGTGAAGGTGTGCAGATGCCATCCTGAAAATGAAATACTAACCCCTGTGGCATGCTCTTCAGCACCACCCTGGGATGTCTTCTATGACCAGAAATTCCTGATGGAGGTTAGGAATTCCATATGGCCAACTTTTTCCCTCCCATGGGACCTGTGAAACAGCCTCAGGATCACCAGCCCTGCCAGTGATGAGCCTCCCACTGAAGCCAGCCAGTGCCATCTAGGCAAGAGCTCAAAAGATAAACCAGTGAGCAGTAAAGAGTCAGTTTGTGATGAACATCTAAAGGTCCAGTCATCAGAGTGAAAAAAGTCACATCCCAGGCCTTATGAAAGTTCTCATCCTGGGCAGGCACGGGGTAAAGTGTTGGCTACCCTAGCCCTTTCCTCAATCACTCAGCACACCTGTTCCCCTTTCCTCTTTGTGAACTCCGGCAGATACCTCCCACCGCCGCGGCAGGAGCTGCCAGCCCAAGGGGAATGATTGCAGCAGAGAGCCAGGAATGATCTCCTTGCTCTTCCAGTCCTATTCTCTGAGTCACACCCACTCCTTCCTTAGATTGGTGGGTGGGGGAAAACGCCCCTCTTCTTCTTTCTGCAAGAGAGGAAATAAAAGCCACTTTCACCTTAGAGCAAATGGGAGATGGGATAGAAAATGGTATATAAATAAATTAATAAAGAATGTAAAATTTGGGGATTTTTTTTTTTTTTCACTCACTAATTCTCTCAGATCCTTCCAGGTTGTTATGTGTACCAATACTATGTTTTTATTGCTGAGTAGTATTACAAAATATGGACATATCAGTTTATTTAACAATTTATTTGTTGAAGATTTGAACAGGTTATATTTTGGGGCTGTTATAAATAAATCTACTGTGAACATTCAGATACAGTTTATTGTGTGAACATATATTTTCATTTCTCTAGGTTAATGCCAGAAGTACAGTTGTTGGGTTATATGGTATGTTCATGCTTAGATTTTTAAGAAAATCCATTTTCTTAAAATAGATTTATGTAAGAAAATAAATCTTATTGTGCTGTCTTCTAATCCATGAACGTGGCGTAGCATATATCACAATCATTTAGATCTTCTTTGATTTCTATTATTAACATTTTGTAGTGTTAAGCATATAAATTCTATACATCTTTTGCTTTTTTTTTTTCAATTATTTTTTATTTTTATTTTTTGAGGCGAGGCAACCCTTGGTTGACCTCACAGATTGCAAGGACCTTGTCAGCTTACAATCCCTTTTTCTTTAATTTTTTATTTTTTTATGCCTACAGCACCTGGTCTTCCTAGGTGGTCTCCCATCCAAGTACCAACCAGGCCCAACCCTGCTTAGCTTCTGAGATCAGACAGGGTAGGCCTTGTTCAGGATAGCATGGCCATAGACATCTTTTATTTTATTGATACCCAAATATTTCATCTTTTGACCAATTATAATTGCCATTGTGACTTTAGGTTTCCGCATACTCAATGCTAGTATACATAGAAATATAATTAAATTACATGTGTTTACATCGGTTTACTTATTAATTTTTGAAAAATTTGTGCCTATTTCTTGAGATTTTCTTCACATACTCTCATGTTACCTACAAAGGTGACCTTATTGCCTGGACGAGGACTATGGAGAGTAAGAGTGTTGACAACAAATAGCCCTTCCTTGTTCTTTATCTCAGAAGAAAACCTTCAGTCATTGATCATTAAATATGTTAGCTCCAGTATTTTATCGACGTTCCTTATCAAGCTGAGGAAGTTTCTATTTCATTAACTCAGAATTTTAATCACTAGTCATTGTTGATTTTGTCAAATTGATATTAATCAATTGATATAATTATGTGGTTTTTCTACCTTAGCTTATATGGCAAATTATATTGATTGATTTTTGAATACTGAACCTACTTTGCATCTTTAGAATAAAACCCACTTGGTCACAGTGTATAGTTATTTTATATATTGCTAGATTCAATTTGCTATACATTTCTTGAGCAATTTTGTACCTATGTTTATGAGGAATACTGGTCTGTAGTTTTTGTTTTGTTTAACTGCCCTTGTCTAATTTTAGAATCAGAGTAATATTGGATTTATAAAGTTAATTGGGATATATATCCTGTTCTTCTATTTCTAGAAGAGATTGTGTATAATTGGTGTTATTTATTTTGTAGACTTTTAGTAGAAATCTCTTGTGCATCTGTATCTAGAGATTTATTTTTGGGAGAATTTTCTAACTACAAATTCAATTTATTTAATAGATTTAGGCAATTTAATATTGGTTCGGTTTTTGTAGTTATCACTCTAAGAAATTGATTTTCATTATCTCAGTGGTAAAATTTGTATGTCACCACTTGAATAGGTTTCAATTTTATTTAACTTCAGTTCATGTATGTAATTTCCAAATATAATTCTATAATCTTTCATGGTAAACGTATTTTTGAATTTAAAAATATCATTTCTTAGTAGTTTGAATTCTTCCAATTTAGAGACTCCACATATCCAACTTGCTATCCACCTATGAAGAAAACCAAAAACTTACTTTATCCATTACGTTATCAGAAAACTATATATCTTACTGATGGATCATAACAGAAATACACTTTCAAAATGATTTTTAAAAAACCTCAAGGCATGTTTGTTCTGTTTAAAATGGCTGGGAAGTACAGAAATAAAAGAGGAGTCATAAACGAAGGTTGATTTTCTTTATGAAGCCCGAATTCCTCTGTGGTATTTATCTCAATTTCTACACAAAAACTTGAAAATCAAAAGAAACTTGCCATCAATAAAAACTACAAAATGATTAAAAAGGAAAATAAGACAGATTGAAAGAAATAGCAGGTGAGACAGAAAAGTCTCTTAATCATCAGCCTATATACCATAACTTAGTAGGGAAAAAATGCTATGATGGTTAATTTTGTGTCAATTTGACTGGGCTGCAGGCTACCCAGACTTTTGGTCTAATGTTATTCTGTGTCTATAAGGTTTGTTGTTGTCGTTGTTGTTATTTGAGATTAATATTTGAATCACTAGACAAAGTAAAAGAGATTACTCTCTCTAAATTGGTTGTTCCTCATCTAATCGATTGAAGATCTGAATAGAACAAAAAGCCTTGGTAGGAGGCAACTTGCCTCTGCCTGACTGTCTTCTAGTTGGGACATTGTCTTCTCCTGCCTTCATACTCAAACTTGACTGGAACTATCCCATCAGTTTTTCTGGCTCTCCAGCTTGTCAATGCTGATCGCAGGACTTTTCAGCTTCCATAATCACGTGAGCCAATTCCTTATAACAAACCATATATATTAAAATATATATTCTGTTCCTCTGGAAAACCCCAAATTATACAAATACATTGACCACTGCAGAAGTTAGCCATTAAGGCAAGCCATTAAGAATTCTGGCTACTGAGAGAAGGACATCTGAAGTAGCTATATCACAAAAGTTAGTGAGAAGAGGTGAACATAGGGTAATTAAGAACTTATGAAATGGGGAAGTCCTTCACATGAGGTTTTTCAAAGAAAAATTCATACATGTGTAAGAAGAACTCAAATGTTTAGTCATATGATGCATAGAAGATATCGTCAGGGAAGCAATAACAGCCCAGAGGAACAAATTCACCACAAGTTAGGTAAAGAATTTTGCTGTTTTCTTTTCCCTGAATCCTAAATGCTTTAAAGGTTGAAAGCATACTAAAGAGGAATTGTGGTGAAAGGAAAATGAATGTCGCATGTCTTTTCACTGTGAACTTTGGAGAAAGAGATGAATATTGAATTGTCTGAGAAATTTCAATTTTAAACGGATTAATTTTTATATAACTTGTGAAAACTAGAAGTTTCCAGAAAGTTATAGAGCCTATGCAAGAACAGAAAAGAGGTTTTTAAAAAGCTTGGTAAAAAGCAGAGATTGGAGAAAATTAAAATATTATGGCTGTACCCCTTTGAGAAGTAAGAGTCTAACTTGCCCCCAAAAGGATTTGGCCTCCTGAAGAACACCGTGAAAAATTGCTACAACCAAGAGTAAGGCAGTCAATTCTTTGGAGATCTGAGGGTAGCAAATTAAGTAACTCATTTATCATACTGTATTAGCCACAAGTCAAGTCTTAGGCCTTGGTGCCTGACCATGCCAGAAGAGGGACCAGTGTTCCTTCAACTATGAATATTCAGCTAGAAAAATAGGGCTGAAGCCAAGGTTCTGTCATTTCATATATGCTATTGGAACTAGTCGCAGGTAATAACAGGGAAGTGAGTGATGTTTTGAAAATCATGTAGCTTAAACTGTACAATTAAAAGTAAGAATCTCTTCCCTAGACACTGAAGTCCTCCTCTGCTACCACATATAAATGGGAAACAGAGATCTGTACCTGTACAATTACTTCCTTCTCCTTTAATGGTCTTATTTATATCTTTTCCCTGGAAAATCCTGTCTATATTTCTCCCCTAGTTAATGACAACACATATTTTAAGAATAAAGTATACCACCATTACATTCAATTCAGTGTGACTCTACCTTGTCTCCCACTTTTCCATCCACATCTGTGACAAATGCTTTTTTATTTGCTTTCATTTCAATATGAGTTTCCATCTATCAGAGCATCTATAACATTAATTTGTGAGTAAGACTGTTCATTTGTTTGCATGTTTTATTTATGTACTGTATTTTCTGGTTATCTTAGAACTGGATATTTGATGTCTGCCAATATGTTCCATACCCTTATATTCTTAGTGGCTCTCCATACCTGAAACATAGCAGAAGTTCAATAAATTTGGATAGAATGCAGTGGCTTAAGTTTCTCTTTTTTGAGCACCTACTTTGTGTTAGCCACTGTGCTGGGTGACTTACGTATACGCTCATATTGCCTTGCACAATAAACTTTGTATACTTGTAGAATATGTTTTACTTGTCTGCCTAACATCTATTCCTGCTTCCTTTCTACAACCAGAGAGTCTAGTTTGTTTGAATACCATGCTAAGTCCTTATTGACCTTAGCTAGCCATTGTTGTCTCAGTAAAATGCCAAAAATGGATTAAATATAAGTTGTGTGATGCAATTCTGTATGGAGAGTCATCAGTAGAAAATTTTCAAACCCTTGGAAGAGTTTGTTTGACCTTATAAAGCAATGAAGTAAAAGACTGATTCCTAGAATTGCTATATCATCTTGAATGAATAAAGATTACTAGAGAAGTTGAAATATAAAATAGTAGAACAAAAAAATAAATAAATAAATAAACTGGGTTCCTAATAAAACAGAACAGTCACAGAATTAGACTCTGGAGGCATATTCATCTCAGATATTGTTATAACATATGACAATAATTTTATTTTCCAATAAAAGTAAATGTAATTACATTATTTTTGCTCACATTTTATATGTGGTATATTAAAATCTAGAGTTTAGGTAAACCATTTATTTAGGCAATAGCGGAACAAGAATTCAAATCCAAGTCTCTTATTCCAAAACCAATGTTCTTCTATGACACAATAGAATTTGTGAGGTGTCTCAGCAAACTAGTAAGTGGATATACTAATTTCAATGTGATGTTCTCTTTTTTTCTAAGAATAGCTACACAAGACACAAACAAAAAGAGTATGTCTCATATATTGGTAGAAATTTCACCTAGTTATTCCATTAAATGGATACTAATGTCAAAACCAAACCCAATTATCATGTTAATAATTTTTAACTATTTCTATTTTTAACTTAATACATAATACAGTTTTATCCTTGGCTAACCTGGGCATAGATAGCTTATTTGAAAATTATATTTTAAAAGAATATTTTAATAATGAGCTTCTATCACATAAAAACTGAGGTTAATTATTTACTCTGTAGTATAGTAAGATTCCCAAAGTGGATTTACTGGTAACAAGTTGATACAATGCACTGAAAGGAAACATGGGGAAGATCATTCAGACTTGGTATATAAGGTGCTAATCATTCCAAAATATAGTTATTAGGAGTTCATTACTCCCTATGGATAATAACGATAGTGCTCCACAGCAGCGGTCCTCAACCTTTTTGGCACCAGGGACCAGTGCTCCTATGAGTATCTATGCAGGATGATCTGAGGTGGAGCTGAGTCAGTGATGCTAACGCTAGGGAGGGGCTGCAAATGCAGATAAAGGTTTGCTCCCTGGCATGCCACTCACCTCCTGCCGTGCGGCCTGGTTCCTAACAGGACATGGCCTGGGGATTGGGGACCCTTCTTTACAGAGCAGAATAGATGATTTCTAAAAAATTATATGCATGGAAAAAATAAACCAAATTACTTTATGTTTTAAAAAGATACAAATGTTAAGAAAAATGAATTTGAAACTAGAAAACTCATCAGGATTAGAAAGCAGCAAAAATGTATCAAGGAGATATATGCAGGAAAATATTCTAGCCATATCTCTCTTTCAAGTGATCATAAATCAAATACTAAAAGGAAGACCGGACTGTTTAGTGGAAATACATGGCAGACTGGTTATAAATTTGGGATATATGTCAAATAAGAAAGAAAAGAAAGACAATTTTACACATAGTTAACTGTATGAAAAGGTCTGCTTCTGAGAAATGATATTAACTGCACTGCAGTGCTTACCACAGTATAAATGGATCACCCAGAAAGCAAAGGGTTTCTGTTAGACTGTTGCTGGTTCTCAACTTCCAAGCAAGAAGCGGAAATCGCATTTGCAGTATTCCCCAGAGCGTTTCTTACTTCTATCACGTTGGTTTTGGCTGTACTAACAGTGCAGCTCTGCACAGTCCTTTGCTTTATGAAAAGCTCAAAAAGGGTAATTGAGTACAAGGGAAGAAAGAATTCGCTTCAAGGTTATGCTCAAACTATTTAACATTGAATTCACCAATGAGAAATCTACTGGTTGGAAGCAAAGTTGCACTAAGCAAAATAGATGAGCTCTTTGAGGTAAATGGTAGAATTCTAGGTAAGCGCTGAAATTTCACAAAAGAATATTTGTTAAATGGAGGCAAGTAACGAGAACTGGTCTATGTAGCCTAAATAATATTCAGTAAAGTGTTACAGCCAGAATAAGAACTTTAAAAAAAAAGTGTATATGTCACATTGTCAGTAATCAATGTGCAATAACTATATACAAATAAATTTCTTATGTGTATGAATCACCAGTGGAAGATTATCATTCCTTCTAGATAATTAATGATCAGAAGCATGATGCAGTAAGCAGTAATTTCTGTTCAGCTGCCCTACTATAAATGCATTATTAATACCAATAGAGGTGCCAGTCAATCTAAGAAAAAAGAGAAAAAGTTAATAATTAAAGGAAGGAAATACTTCTAAATCGTTGGAATTTATTTAGGATTGAGATACTAATTGCCTTTTCCTAACACCCATCAAATATCTCAGCTTGTCATGGAAATAAACTTCTTATGAACTAAAGCCAATTTCCTGATGGTCACACAAAAAAGATTGAATGTCATTTATTCTGTATCATTCGATTATTAAAAGAATTAAATTTTTAAAGAATCTCACCTTGTATTAAAATCCAAATGAAGACAACATTTTGCAGCTCACAAAACAGATTTGCAATGTGCAATTTTATGTTTTCAGAAGCAACACAAATAAATCTTCCCTTGAAGAGAATTTTACACATTTAGAAAAAGGCAACTATCAGAACAGAACTCAATGGCATTTCACTTCTGGAGGAATGAATAATTGCCTGCTCTAACAGTGCAGACCGTGGAACTCTTGCAAGAAACAGATATGTGGCAGCTATAATGAGACCTTATCAGTGTATTCAAAGCAGGCAGGATAACCTCATGAGTATTGGTATCAAAGTCAGCAGATTGATATAACAGGACTAATAAGGGCAACTTGTCCACTACACTGAAATCATCAAAACTGAGGCTAAAATGAGCCTGATAGTTTGATTTCGTAGCAATGTTAAAAGGACTGAGTAAAATTAAATAAACAAACATGTCAACACTGCCAAAGTTTAAGCCACTTCTCAGTTATTTTGTTGCAACCTTTTTTGTTCCGGATGTATTCTAGATCAGTGTCCTGTCTGCGCACTTGTACGCACATCCCTGGATGTGTTGTACAGGTTTGTAAGTCAATATATCATTAATACATTTTCAATGACTACAGTTTGAAAGTCTGAACTGTTCCAAGTTAAAAAATTAAGTTCCCTAATATGGAGGCAATTTCAACTTCATTTAATACAGTATGCTTTTTGGGAAAAGAAAAAGAAAATAAAATTTAGCTTGTCATGTCAGTCTACCTTGAAATAGTGCTTGAACTTTCAACTAGACGGCATGCACATTTCTGTGCTTCTTAATATTTTAAAAACCTAAATGTAATACTATAATTAGAACTACTATTTATTTTGCATGGACAGTGTTTATTTTATACTAAGCAGAGATGATATTTAAATTGCTGGCATAATTTGATGACAGTGGTAAGAAACTCAAAGGTAATTAAAGACTCATTAGATTATCATCGGAGCATTACTCTATCCCATCTCACCTTCAATAAAACATATTGACTAGGTGATAGATTTATAAGAACATTATTTTAAAGTTAGAACTACTTTTATGGAGAAAATGGATGTAAAAGAAGAGAAACATCCATTTTTCTGTATTATTCATGATCCAAATGCTCCATTAATCATGAAACTGCACTATTTCCCCCCATGAAGGAAGTTGAATATTCACCTTATAAAAAATAGATTTTTCATGTTCTTAAAAAGTGAAACAGTGACAGCTCCATAGCATTTCCAAATAACTCTATTAATGTTTCTCACGTGTAACTTATAAGCGTTGAGGGGGAGGGAGAATAAAAAAAAAGGTCACTGTTTTACTCTCCTTTTATTCTTAGAGCTGTGCCAGCGCTTTCACAGAAACGTCTTTGTGATGATAACTGAAACAAAACTTTGATGTTTTCTTAATTTCTATTAAAGATCACACAGGTGGTAATACACCTATGATTTCTAATAATACATCTTAAATTCAAGAAAAAATACTGTGCGCAATTGGCTAATTTAATATAACATTTGTTAACACTTTTGCAACATCAATCGATTTTGATTGAAGTATGTAATAACAGTAAATTTTAACATTAAACAGAATATGAAAATATGTCATAATGCCCCTAGAATTGCCATAAGTTGTCCAGGAAATTGCTGGGTTTTATGTCCTCCTCCCCCATAATTAAAGAAATGGGATGTATAAAAACCTGACCTAAAATATCTTATTAGGTTTGTAAAATTTTCTACCACTGTTTCACTTAGAAAATCAACATTTATCTTTTTTATTTTAGAACAAAACTCTAATGATTAACAAAACTTGTTTTTCCAAAAAGCTTTTCAAACCTGCCAAACAGGACCAAAATATATTATTTATTGGCTAAGATTTCTCATATTCAAAATCAAAATGTTGGACTTCAGTAGAGTAGTTTTCTAGGTAGGTGAAATTACAAAAAAAACTCAATCTCTGAGCCTTCAGGTCCTCATTTGTAAGGTTTCTATTTCTGTGAGATATTTGAAGCACATTTTATAACTCAAACATGTTTGTTATTTTGTTTTGTTTTTATTTATTTTTTCCAAATGAGAGTTTTTTCACTTTTACAGAGGGGTAACATGAGAAAGCAAAATGAATGATAAGTTTGTACTTAGAAGAAAGAGGTTGTAATTTGGCTTCCATTGATTGGAAATCTCTTGATAGAGAGGATGCCAAGTTTACATTCACAATCTGGAATTACTTTCCCCCCAAAAAAGCTACATAGTAATCAAATAAAGGACAAATCTATTAGATTTTTCCCTAAAGTGAGATTAATGTCAGTAAAATCTGGTTTTCTTTCACAAAGCAAGATTATGTAAATAGAACACAAAAATAGATCTTAAAAGTATTAGAGTTTGTTGCTGTTATGCATTTTTTTTTTTTTTTTTGGAAAAGTTAAGACAAGGAAATCAATTAACATTGAAGTAACAGTTTAAGGCTTCCCTAAGAGAAGGTAATCCAAGTTAATTATTATGGAATTAAAAACGTAAGGTAAGACCTTGGTCTAATCTATAATACCATAATGTATATATTACAATGTAGGTGTTGAAAAATGTTACTTTCTGGCTAGGAGTAAATTTGTTTCTGAATATTAAAATATTAAATTAATACCACAAACCTTATACTTATAACTTTATTCCAACCTATAAAAATGTAAATTTGTTTACATTTTAATATTAAAAATATAATCTTGGTGTTTATTTTATAGAGTATTATATTCTTACCATAGTGCTCATGTTTCACTTTCAGAAAGGGCATGTGTGTCAGGTGTAATGAATAGAGTGTTATTAAAAGAAGCAGAGGATAATACATCACATTAGCAAGTGTAGGTATGTTTAAGAACTCTGTGTATCGTTCCTTATATACAGAGTTCTTAAACTGTTCTCCATATATAGAAGAAGTGAGTTATGTTTAGATTGAATAATATTATAAAGCTTGTTATGAGTCATGATAAATATTTACAATTAATTCTATAGCAGGAAAACATTTTTTGATGGAGAGTGGCAATTTCTTTATATATTGACTTTACAAAAACATAAAATTCATTAATCCTGAATGGAAATCAGTAAGTAATTAGAAATAGCCACCTTCAAAGTGTAGAAAAGCCTATAGGATATTCTAATTGTTGTTGAGATTGTATAAGCCGTTTCTTTAAATGTTGCTATGTTTCTAATTATACTGGAAGATTTCTTATTATATGCTACAGAGATTCTGAATAATTAAATGTAATCAGATATAATATCTGACTTTAATAATCGCATCAGTAGCTAATATGTTTTACACATGGTGCATGAACTGTACAGCCATTGGAAGATGTATTAACCAAAGTGGAATTTCTAATTTCACTCTTGAAATTAAAACATATTTTATCATGTAGTCTTTAACAAACATGGTGAAAATCCTTCTATATTTAAAAGAAAATGCTTATACGCATCAATCTATGGAAGTATGATGTCTTATAAATCACACTAACATCCTCAAAAATATTAGATAAGTCAGTTTTTAGTCACTGGTCCTGCTGAAACTTTCCATAAACCCAATAAGCATTCCATAAGCAATATGATTGTGAAAGTACCTAGTTAAACACAAGGGATAAACTACCAAACAATTAAATGTACTGATATTTCATGTGGATTTTTAAAAATTAAAATTTTATATCACATTGGTTTCTAAGTCTATAAAATTGAGGAATACAAACCATCTGCTCTATCAGTGCCCAATCAGAAAGAAGCTTTTACATATTTTTATTTTGACATATTTCTCAGTTTAATACATTAATGGTATGCATTTCTAAATGTATAAGGTTCTAATTATATTATTATGTTTCTATTACAAACATAGTTTGGGGTGTATGACTATTTCTGGCTTAAAACACACTTTTTCATGATAAAATAATTAATATAAATACATGTTACAATATTTTATTGATGAGTAGACATAAAATAATTACTTATCTAGAAGCTAGTTGTGATGAGAAATATTCATTCAATAACATTGTTCAGAATTGCATAGATTAAAACAGTAATTTACTTAGATACTTCTGTGTCATCTAATAACTTATATCCTCTCTTTCTACTTTCAAAACATGAATGTTTGGGGTTTTCCAGGTATTGCTTACCACTGCTCTTACTCTTGCTTATAGGTGCCTAAAGAGTCAGCCTAACATAGGTCTTGCAACAACCATACTAGGAAAACATTATTAATTTCTTCCAGTTCATCAAATAACATTTGTAATAACTTTATGATATCTCAGATCTCTTGGCCAGATCTTATGCCCATACCTCTAAGCTGCAACCCCTGCAGAAACTGTGTCTAGTTTTTGAGCCTTCTTGACTACACTTCTGCTTAATGAATGACTAACCCTCTACTTTCCCTGATAGGACTAAAGCTCTATCTAAAATTCCAATTTATTCATCTGAGATCTTCTTGCCTGGGGTCTGAAGCCTGACCAACTTATTTCTAACAACTGCTTGGAAGTCTGCTCCACAGAAGATGGTCTTAGAACCAAATACAGTCAGTCCTCTAGCTGCTTTAGAGAATTACTTGTTGAAGAATTTGTTTCAGTGGAGAAACCCATCACTGAAGTCCACAGGGATAATATTGTTGAGTTTTATCTTACGAAAGTGTGTCTTGCAATTTCTTTTGATTTCCACAATCCTAATCGATTCATTCCCATTTTTTTTCTTATTTACTTAAATAGGATTGAACAAGCCCAATGGAGCTTTAACAAATACATTGTTGAAATGTCTCATCTTTTTTTTCTTACCTATTCTTACTCTTCACTGCAAAATCCATATTCATTTATCAGTCACACAAAAGATAATTCCTTGTTTTTGTCCATGCTAAAGATAATGACAATAAAATATTTGTTAAATTATTTAATGTGTACATGAATAATGACTAGACAGTATTTGCTATTGATTGAAAGCAGATTATTGGTTAATTTTAATGATAATTTAGTACATTATATTAAAAGCAGGCTCTTTTAGCTAAATAAAAGGCATCGAGATAGGCTTTAAAAAATGACCTCTGTCCTATAGAATTTTTATTCATATCTTAATTTGTATTTTGTCTTTCAAGACACAAATCAAGTGAATCAAATCACCATAATAATTACCTAATCACATGATTAATTTCACTAGAAGTATATGCACACTTCTGTAACTGTCATTTAACTGTGCATATATATCTTAGCAGAAACTCCTTCCACCCTTTTAAATTGATTAATAAATTTGCTGTCTTTAATTATGTTAAAGGTTGTAGTTTATGACCTTTCTACTATAACGCAGGCAGTCTAAGCATCAATTTACATCTTAAGTTATGTCTTCAGATGTAAATGCGTGCCTCTTGGAATAAAACCCTTCTTTCTCCATCCTTCCTATTAAGTTAATCACAATCATTAAGAAAAAATTGCATTTTTTTCCAGAATCCACAATTATTGCTATATACTTATTCTATATTATTAATGCCAAGGAAAATGATGAGAAACAGTAGGATAATATCAAAAGAGAATTGCAGATTTACGGCTTCAGTTTCAATAAATAAAAACCTTAGAAGTCACCACTCCTGCATTTACAATAAGAAAAAGCTAAACCAAAGGAAAACAAATGACTTCTTGGATTCATTAGAGAACTGGCGTTACAGGGCAAATCATCACCCTGAAATCTGGAGAAATGATGAATCCAGAGGTTTATTCCCATGATCTGCTCTAAAACAGTAATTTTGATGAATTGCTGGGAGCTTAGTATGAACCAACATGGTAGGGCAAAATGCCTGGGAGCTTTAACTTAGGAGGCTGCCACAATTTTATTTATCTTCCAAAAACACATCAGGTTCTCCCTGGGAAGATCTGAGAAAAATGCCCTATTATTCTGGCTGTTCCTGAGTTATATTATTTTGTAATAAAAAGGTACTCTAGTAAGTAAAATGTTTCTCTGAGTTCTGTGTGCCACTGTAGCAAATTAATTGAACCCAAGGAAGAGGTCACAGGAACTTCTTACTGATAGCCAGTTGTTCAGAAGCACAGGTAACAACCTGGCCTTGCTCTTTGCGTATAAAGAGGGGAGAGGAGGAGGGAGGCAGTCTTGAGGAATTGAACCTTTAACCTGAGAAATCTGATGCTGTCTCTGAGAAGATATTGTCAGAATTGAGTTAAATTAAGTTGATTTGTAGGATACCCAGCTGATGTTCAATAGTTATTTATTGGTGTGAGGAAAACACCTAATACACATGTAGGAATTGGTACTCAAACTTATGTAATGTGCTTCCAAAACTCAAGAGTTGGAAAGGCATAGGATAAATTTTTCCATTCAAAAAGGAAGACATTGGAAAGAAGAAAAGAGTGACAAGTCCCAAGCAAGTCCAAAAACTAATGGGGCAGATTCAATTAGACCTAAGGCTTGACAGTACTCCTCTTTGGCTTGATTCTCTGACCTCCAGGCCCAGTTGACAGAAGCCTTGCCTTCTGGACATATTGGGAGTGCGGTCTGCTACCGTGCCTTTGCCTGGCAAGGGTTGGATTCCTAAGGCAGCATCAGCTTTGGGTGTCTTGCCCTCAAGGCAATTCTCTGCTTGAGCCCTGGGCTCTCTGGAGCTGGGATCCCAAGGCTTCAGTTCTGCTGAGACTGCATGTTCAATGAAATTGAAGTGGAGGCAGCCACACCTGTATAGCTCTGCTGGACAAAGTCCTACCACACCAGGGCTCCTGGAACCACACCTGAGATGACCAAGAACCATGGTGCCAGACTGCAGGGAGCGAGGCCTGTGATATGAGAGAGCTCTGGTCCAAACATCTGGAAGTTTTGCAGGCTGTGGCACCCCCTCCTTTGAAACCATTCTGCCTCTAAGGCTCTTGCACTCTGGGTCTGTGTTTAGTGGGGGCAGCCCTAATGGTTTCTGAATTGCCTTCACCATCATTTTTCCATTGTCTTGAACTATAGCTTCTGACTTCTGTTGAGATGGTTAATCCATACTGATCTCCTTATCAAATGGTAGTGTGTCTACAATATAGACAGGCTGAGAATTTGTTTATATTTTTAAGTTCTACTTCCCTTTTGATTAACAGTTCTGTCTTTAAATCACTTTTCTCTCATTTTACTAATTAGTAGTTAAGAGAAACTAGGCTTTCTTTAGCACTTTGCTTAGAAATTTCCTTAGCCAAATATTCAGTTTTTATCACTTGCAAGTTCTATCTTCCACAAAACACTAGGAAATAAACACAATTCTGCAAGTTTTTTTTTTTTGTCATTTTATAAAAAGGATTCCCTCCCCTTCCAACCCCCCGCCCCCACTCCACAACCAACTCCAGTTTTCAATAACCCTAGTTTTCAATCTTCTTTAATTCTATCTGAGACTGACTTTACCATCCATATTTCTACCAACATTCTGTTCTTGATCACTTAGGTATTTGTTAAGAATATTGAAGCTCTCGTTAAAACTCTCCTCTTTTTTTTCTGGGCTCTCACTAGAATTACTCTTAATGGTTCATTCATGGCAATGTAGACTTTTTTAAAACATGTACCTAAAAACTCTTCCAGCTTCTACCCATTAGCCAGTTTTAAAGTAATTTCCACACTTTAGTTTTTGTTATAGCAGCACCCTACTTTTCAGTACCAGTTTCTGTCTTACTCCACTTAGGTTGCAATAACAGAATATAACAGACTGGATGACTTATAAACAACAAAATTTTATCACAATCTTAAAGGCTGAAAGATCTAAGATTAAGTCTCTGCAGATATGGTGTCAAATGAAGGCCTGCTTTCTGGTTCATAGAGGACCATCATCTAACTCTGCCCTCACAGGTGGAAAGGGTGATTCTCTTGGTATCTTTTATAAGAACACTAATCATATTCAAAAGAATTCTGCCCTCATGACCTAATCATCTTCCAAAGAACCAACCTCTAAATACCATCACATCATAAATATGTTTTCAGCATATGAATTTTGAGAAAAAAATTTCAATCTATAGCTATTTAGGTCAGTAACTTTGAGCTACATACAGAAAGAAAGAATGCTGGAAAAGAAAGTAGTGAAAATAAGATAGAAGTTTTGATTTTTCTTAATTTATCCAAAATTATCTGTATAAAGTAATAATAATAATGATATACTGAGTGATTATAGCACTTGGAAAAGTAAAATGAATGGTATTTATGTCATGTTAGGTGAAAGGGAAGAATTGGGAATATTCTGTTATTAGATACTTATACTACCTGTTAAGTGGTATAATACTTGAAGGTAGTTTTTATTATTTAAAATTTTATATTCCGAACTCAAAAACAATCTTTAAAAAATATTTTGAAAAGTATTTTTATATGCTAAGAGAAGATATAAAATGGAAGCATGTAAGTGAACAAGAGAAGGCAGAAATGGGAGGAGTACAGAGACAAACTATGAAGACAATAAAAAGATAATGTGTTTGCCAGATATTGCAGGCCAAGGGAGAAATTGGTGGACCACTGAGGATTTTTTTGGGGGGGGGGTAAAAATACTCCTCTGTATGATACCATAAGGATAGATATATGCCATTTGTATCTATTTGTACAAGACCAACAATAAATCATAGTGTAAACTATAGTTTTGGGATTATGACGTGTCGATGTTTGTTCATAAATTATAACAAACATGTTACTCTTGTGAGGGATGCAGATAATGGTGGATGTTATGCATGTGTAGGGGCAGAGAATATATGGGAAATCTCAGTACCTTCTCTTCAATTTTGCTGTAAACTTGGAACTACTCTAAAAAAAATAAAGTCTTAATTAAAAAAAACAGTTACATCAAGGCAGATAATTCAAATATATCAACAATCACTTTAAATGTGAATGGTCTAAATAATGAATTAAAAGAGAGAAATTTGCAGAATGGATAAACAAATAAGAACCTACTATATGTGGTCTACAAGAAACCCACATTAAATATAAAGACAGGTTTTTTTTCCTTAAAAAAAAAAAGGTTGGAAAAAATATATATATCATGCTAACATTAATCAAGAGAAATGACGTATCCAAATTAATTTCATGGAAGTAGGTGTTAGCAAAAACAGTATACTGGAATTGTATAGTTATGTAAATGAATGGTAGATGGAGGTTTTTCACTAAATGGGTGAGAGTTTACAGGTAACCATGGAAAGCAGGCTAGACTGACTCATACAGTAATGGATTCATGTTGGAAACGTCAGTATTAACTCATGTTTACTTTAATATAGACACACATCCTTATACATAAACATTTATGAATGTGCGTTAGTATACACACATATATTTCCTTTTTCTATCAACTGAGAAGGCTTAGAAGCAGTGACCTTCCAGTAGCAACAAATATACCCAGAGACCAATTTTTGTCTCTAATATCATTCTCAGTAAAATAAATCAAGGTTTTTTGAAGAAATGGTTGATTCTAGGACTGGGACAGAAAATATACAACATAGCCTGAAGATCTTATAGTACCAGGAAGTGCCCTCCAAAAAAAACTGAAGTGAAGAAGATATGTAAGATATTAATATTAGGGGAGACTGAGTATAAGTTATATGGAAACTGTCTGTATTATCTTTGTAATTTTTCTGTGAATCTAAAATTGTTCTAAAATATTTTATTTTTAAAAATATAAGATGAAAATGAAATAGGGAAGTATACAATATCAAAAAGGAACTTACTTGATATTAGATGCTATTAGATGAATTACAAGACATTACTTGATATTCTGAGCATCTATCACTCCGTGATTACTGAAATGTTTGATATGGCTGCTCAAGTGAATGTTTCCAATCTTCCCCAAACCTTCATCTACATATCTCTTGAATTTTTATAAATATTCAAAGAAATCACACTTTCTACAGAGTACTGACTTTTTCTATAATAGGATATATGAATACCTCTACTTTCCTCTAATACCTCCAAATGACTCCCCAAATCCGTGACTTTCTAAGCTTAAGAATCTTCAAAACTATAGACCATAAGAAAGAGAAAACTGCAGCATAATAGTATCAGTGATTTGCAACAATTTTCTGTAGATTCGAAATTTGAAAAAACAGTTTCTCGGTAACTTTATTTCAGCATCTCTAAAACACCTCTTTTTTATAACTATCTAGTAAATATTTATGTATAATCTACTTTGTGCCAGACTCTCTTTCCTGGGGAACATGACGGGTAAGTATTTGTTCTCATTCACTTTATGTTCAATGGGAGATAGATAATTATAATAAATGAGACACAGTTCCTTGAAATAATAATAATAAAAAAAGGTAACCAGATAAAGGTACACGTACTATGCATAGTATGTATATATGGCTTAGAAGTGTCTCTTGAAGGAAGTAACAGTGAGAGAAAACTACAGATACAAATGCTCAAAGGTTGCAAGAAAAAAAAAAACGAAACAGTTCAATATGGATGCAGGGTAGAGATGTTCTGTCATTTGGTAGCAACTTTGAAACCAATGAACTGGCATTACCAGAATCCAGTTTAAGTGTTTTGTTGAAGCTGGGTTGAACAGGAAGGAAGGAGGGAAAGATGAAGGAAAGAAGGAAGGAAAGAAGGAAGGAAGGAAGGAAGGAAGGAAGGAAGGAAGGAAGGAAAGAAGGGTTTCCAGCTAGTTTGAAATAAGAAAGAGCAAATAATTACTAACAAATATTATGGTTCATGTTTCCTGAAAAAGTTATACCATATGACTTAGATTTTATTTACATTTTTGTGGATATGGCCATTGCAAATTAAATCATGATAAATAGTAATGGTAATACGAAAAAACAAAATACAAAGTTCAGATAATGGATGGTCTGCCTATTTAAACTGAAAAAATAGAAAGAGGTAGTGATAAAAATCTGAGGAATAACATAGCCCTTTGAATCTTATGCAATTCTGAAACTGTGGAACTATGGAAATGTGAGAGATAGCAGGTGAACCCTGAAGAAAAAAATTGTGAAGGGTGGTGGAGTGGATGGCCGTTTCACTTGGTGGAATTTCAGTAATTTGCGTCATGTTTTCTCCATGATCAGAACAGTGGCCTGAAGGAAACTTCCATGGCTAATTGCCATGAACTATGTTTAATTTAATAAAGTCACAGCTGCAGTGCTCTTCAACAGGGAACTCTCCTGGGTCTGTATTGCTTGAGGGGGTTGATATCCATAAAAAACACATAATTTCCTTGCCTGAACATTAACTTAAAAGTAGTTTCTAGAAAAATAAAAGGTTTCATAAATTTAGGTATGGAATGCAGTGAGTTTGATTTAAGATTAACATTTAATAGCTGCATGAGTCAAGCTATTTCCTTGGCTCGAGTTAAACATAATTTACATTTTGAAAAGGATAGAGTACTAGAATTATTGAGCATGATAATATAGTATTCCAAATATATCTACAGGAATATAAGCTCTAAAACTCATACGTTTCTCTCCCTTGGAATGTAAGTGCCGTTACTATTTCTCCCACACCTAAAACTGTGGCTGTAATAGAGCAGACATAAAATGACATTTGTTAATTAAATGAGCAAATCCAAGAACTATAGAGAGACTAGAGACTAAACACGCATAAAGAGGTTTTGCATTCATTCATGCTTATTCAGTAATATTTCTTGAAGGTTTATTATGATTACTGAGAAATAAAAACACACATATACTTAAATGCAGTTAAAAAGTTAAATTTTGAAAAATTGTAATATGATAAAATATATTGGGAAAGTTTGCTGAACAGAGAACAAAGTGGTTGTGAAATATAAGGGGAAGGCTCAATATATCCTGCCTATGTGATTTGGATTTTTTCCCTCAGATTCTTTTGCTGCTTACTTTTATAAAATTTGTCAAGGAAATTTGAATAGTAGATAATTTAAGAAACTAAGACTCTTTTATTTTTTTAAAAAGTAGTTGGCAGAGTTATTTTATCCATTATAAGCATCATATTATCATCAGAGCTAGTCAAAAGTATTTCTTTCCAAAATTGCATAAGATTCAAAACCAGTTATTTTCTCCTACTATCATTGATTTCAATAGAGAGAAGAAAAAAATAAGGCATTCTAGCATAGAATAACTGAGAAAGGGTTGGAGGTAGAAAAACAGGATCAAATGCACAGAAAAAGCACTAGTTATATTTGACTGCGGTTATCTATATAAAGGGTAAATGTAAGAAGAATTGTGTAAGATATAGGTGGGATAAATATTAACGTAGAGAGATTTGTGGTTAATTCAATAGTCTATTGAAATTTAGGGAGCAGGAGAGAAATGGCTCATTCTGTGCTTCTTTTCCATTAACCTGGAATATGGAGACACAAGAAGCAGGAACGATTATAAAGACTTGTTGCAGTCATTTACATGAGCCTATAATCTATTGATTATAAATCTATTTATTTAATTAACGAGCATCTCACTGTTAATTTTTACAAAATATAAATCTCAATAGTAACAAAATCACTGGTAAAAAATTTTCAGATAAGAATGACATATCTTAGTTATTTTTTTTCAAGCAGAGTTTTGTGTATGTTGTGCAGTATCGCATATTGTTTATAATGTAGCTAGTGTATGGCATAACACTTAAGGGGATATCAAAATGTCAGATATGATTTCTTATGTTACACAGCACAATATGTCAGATCAGTAATAAGTAAAATCAGATGGAAGAAATAAAAAACTGGATACACGGGCATCAAGAGTGACTTAAGTAATTGTATTTTCATACGTTTAGGAAAAAAGATATCAGTGCAGAATTTGAAATTGAGAAAACAAGAGTCAGAAGATATTTCATTGCCCATCAATGCCTTTTTAAAAATGTGACAAACCTTGTCTAACAGACTTTGAATAGGGTGGAACCACTGGCAAAGTTATTTTTAGTATTAGATGAATGCATCGAATTATCTTGAATAGAAGTAATGACATACAAATTGTTGAACTATTTTGTCTCATATATGTTCACCAGGCAGTATTCGACTAAACTAGATTTTCCTACGAAGACAGATTTCACCTATTATTATGACTGGATCTTATTAAAGTTATAATTTACTCATAATTTTATAAATTGGTTGCCTGAAGCCAGTTAATATAAAGTAGATAGCATGAAAATATAATCTCCCTTAACATGTGAATATATCTCCTGAGGAGGCAAGAATATATATTTTAATGAACATCCAATAAAGGCAAGCACAATTGTACAGTGATTGTCGTAGTGGAACAAGAATCTAAGTTTCTGTGGCTCAAGAAATAACTTTACAGAGCAAAGTATATAAAAAACCTACAATATTAACTTTATATTAAAGTTTTAAAAACTACAAGAGGATGTTTATGAACAATAAGAAGGGATAAAAATGTGTTTAAAATCATCATACATGTTTATGTTGTGTGTGTGTACATGTGTTAGTATGTATGTAGGGAGGCTTAGAAATTCTATCCATGATTCCAGTTTTCCTAGGATTTATTCATATTACTTCAGCACACCACTATATGAATTTGTACACAATAAAAGTTCACAATATAACTTTCTCTTTTTTCTTTATGTCTTCAGAATTTCTTCAGGACCCAACACGCAGGCAAATATAACCTAAATATTTCATTCTGACTTTAGCTGTCAATAGTAGCACTACGTCTGCATACATAAAATATATTCCATGTTTTTAGTGGGTGATAATAATAATTTTTCTTAGAATATATGATAGCACTTTTCAGTCCAGTCAGATACTGCCTGGTGAACGTATATGAGACAAAATAATTCAATAATTTGTATGTTATTACTTCCATTCAAGATAATCACACAACAGCTTAGTAAAGATTTTCTTCTTTACCATTACGAAAAAGGTATGACTCAAAATGATTAATATTTATAAAACATATTCATACACATAGTATAAATTAATGAATTGTATATTTTTAAGATATTGTTTATAAATTTTAAATTTCAAATCTTAAACTTTTAAAACATTGATTATATCAGTTTAAGATTCAAATATTAATCTTTTAAAATATCTGAATGATAATCATTTGAATAGTCTTTATCAATTATGTTAGAATTAATAAAGAGACTATCTTATTCAAATAGATTTTGAACATGGGTAAAGTCTGAAATCTTATTTCTAAAGTTAGAAAATTATTGTTATATAATAACCATACCAATAATAGAAATAGAAATGACCAATATGTTTTAGTTTTTATTAATGTAGGACAATTATATCTTGCCTCTGGCTAAAAACTCAGTTACTTTCAAACCATATTTATAAGATTTTTTCTATGTGTTTCAATATAACTTTTTCTCTTTATCATTCAAATGAGTTTCAAGATATCTTAGTAAACTGATATCTTGTCTTTTTCTGCATTCACAAAGAACAATTTGATTGACTATTTCTTGATGTTTATAAATGCATCCTGATATAATTTCACATATTTCAAAGATCACATAACTTATGAGACTAAAAATTAAGTGTCATTGTAGTTCATTGCAATCTTTCAAATTTACAGCAGGCATACAACCAAGTTGTGAATGAATTTGCAATATATTATAGATAAATTAATCATATGTAAGATAATGTTTGAGATATACATATTGCTCAGAAAGTAGTATTTTTGTCAAATTACCTGAAATCAAATCATGAAAAGGACTACCTACCAATAAAAACGAGACATACTTTTGGTTTTAAGTTATTTAAATTATTAAGTCCCATTTAGAAGGATTTTCCCATTAAGTATAAAAATTATAAGTATTCAACCTTTAACTTTACAAATATTTTCAGTTCACTTTTTAATATTAGGTACAACCGTTTGGAAGTCCTTGAATTTTGCAGACTAAATATTCAATAGAATTTTTTTTACATTAAAAAATTTTGCAAATAATTTTCAGGACATATTTCTAGCACCAGACATTCAGCGTTGGTATACTCAAATAATACAATTGCAACAGGAATCATATATAACTTGCTATTTTAATATAAAAAATGCTCTTTCAAAGGACTTAACCAAAAATTTAGGTCTTTTTTTCCAAGTTTAATCAACAGTGCCACCAGGTGGTTATATTAATGCAGGAAGAGAAAAATTGTTAAAATTATTTAATATTTTAAAATATAACGTTATTGGTGCTTATATTTCACAACAAAGTAATACAACTATGTCCATGTTTAAAGTTAATGAAAAGTAATCTAAAACTTTCTTTAGCTAACTTCTATTTCTATATAGTAAGTTGTTATTAATTACCCAGCTTCATAACGATTTGGAGAACCATATAATACTAATTTGTTGCATGTAATCTGTTCTTCACTAGTAAGCACAATTTTTTTCAATTATACTAGTTCAAATAATACATAAATGCCAACAGTTCAGAGTCCAATGAGATATTCATAGAATATGTTAAAATAATGTCAGGTAAATTTACTCCTTTCACTGAGATTTTTCCAAAAGTATACCTTAATAAACACTCATGATCATTTCATTTAGATAACATTCTGGTTTCCTATCATATATGCTATCATATATTCCAGTGGGCACTTTATCACATATTTTATCAAATTCATAATTGTTTATGAGCCATACATAATGCAACATTTAAATCTATTCATTTATTTTCATTAAATGCATGTGTTGTTTTTCCTCCTGTTTCCTTTCCTACGCTACTAGAGCCTTTGTCCATTGACAACACTCATGATGACCCACCACCATCCTGCCCACTGGAAGAGTGATCCAGCTATTGCTGAATTTGAGATGAAAAAGGATCTGGGCTTGCATATTTCTGTTCCTTCCTTTTTTGATCGGGATTGATCCTAGCTGCACGGAGTTTGTAACCTCCATTTCTTTCGGTTACGAGTAAATTTGGCTAGATAAGTCTATGGTATTCCAGGTCCACTGATGACTAGATTATCATGATTGCCTAATTTAAAGAAAGCAGGAAACACGCAAGGTAATAATCTTCCATATGAATATTTTTCAGTAACAAAGATAATATTTTGGTGTGTATCTCCTCACATTTTCACTTATTTCTCAGTTGGATCACCACTTGAGTGATCTCACTAAGGTAGGAAAAGAGAAAGGTATCTTGAAATTTGAGGAAACTGACCCATTTTTTTAACCCAATCAAAATAGCAACAAACTTGATAACATATTTTTGTGTCATTTTCTCTATATTTTAGGCTCTCAATGACAAGCAAAGTTATCAAGCAGTATGAAGAAAATTATTGATGAATTTCAGCTTTAAGGGATCTTTTAAAGACTAAGGAAATTTTCCTCTCTCTTCTTTTTAAATTTTACTTTACTATTAGTTTCAAGTACACAGTACATTGGTTAGACATTTATACAGTTTATGAAATGATCTCCCTGATTACTCTATCTTCCCTCTGTCTCTGCACCTAGCCAATACATTACTGCTGACTGCATTCCCTATGTCATGCTCCCCATCCCTGTGACCATCTATCAACTACTACGTTGTACTTCTTTAACACTTCACTTCTTTCCCAAGACCCTCCCTCTCCCCTCCACTCTGGCCATCACCAAATTGTCCACTATATTTATGACTCTGTTTTTGATTAGTTTGGTTTTTTTTATTCCTTAGATTCTGTATATAAGTGAAATTATATGGTATTTCTCTTTCTCTGTTTAACTTACTTCACTCAGCATAATAACCTCTCGGTCCATCCATGTTGCAAATGGTAGGATTTCATTTTTTTAATGGCTGAATAATATTCCATTGTATATATGAACCATAACTTCTTTATCCAATCATCTGTTGATGGGCATTTAGGTTGCTTCCATATCTTGTAAATTGTAAATTGTGCTGCCACAAACATAGGGGTGCATAGATCTTTACAAATTATTGTTTTGTTTTGGGGGGGATAGTATGTAGGGAGACTTAGAAATTCTATCCATGATTCCAGTTTTCCTAGGATTTATTCATATTACTTCAGCACACCACTATATGAATTTGTACACAATAAAAGTTCACAATATAACTTTCTCTTTTTTCTTTATGTCTTCAGAATTTCTTCAGGACCCAACACGCAGGCAAATATAACCTAAATATTTCATTCTGACTTTAGCTGTCAATAGTAGCACTACGTCTGCATACATAAAATATATTCCATGTTTTTAGTGGGTGATAATAATAATTTTTCTTAGAATATATGATAGCACTTTTCAGTCCAGTCAGATACTGCCTGGTGAACGTATATGAGACAAAATAATTCAATAATTTGTATGTTATTACTTCCATTCAAGATAATCACACAACAGCTTAGTAAAGATTTTCTTCTTTACCATTATGAAAAATGTATGACTCAGAATGATTAATATTTATAAAACATATTCATACACATAGTATAAATTAATGAATTGTATATTTTTAAGATATTGTTTATAAATTTTAAATTTCAAATCTTAAACTTTTAAAACATTGATTATATCAGTTTAAGATTCAAATATTAATCTTTTAAAATATCTGAATGATAATCATTTGAATAGTCTTTATCAATTATGTTAGAATTAATAAAGAGACTATCTTATTCAAATAGATTTTGAACATGGGTAAAGTCTGAAATCTTAGTTCTAAAGTTAGAAAATTATTGTTATATAATAACCATACCAATAATAGAAATAGAAATGACCAATATGTTTTAGTTTTTATTAATGTAGGACAATTATATCTTGCCTCTGGCTAAAAACTCAGTTACTTTCAAACCATATTTATAAGATTTTTTCTATGTGTTTCAATATAACTTTTTCTCTTTATCATTCAAATGAGTTTCAAGATATCTTAGTAAACTGATATCTTGTCTTTTTCTGCATTCACAAAGAACAATTTGATTGACTATTTCTTGATGTTTATAAATGCATCCTGATATAATTTCACATATTTCAAAGATCACATAACTTATGAGACTAAAAATTAAGTGTCATTGTAGTTCATTGCAATCTTTCAAATTTACAGCAGGCATACAACCAAGTTGTGAATGAATTTGCAATATATTATAGATAAATTAATCATATGTAAGATAATGTTTGAGATATACATATTGCTCAGAAAGTAGTATTTTTGTCAAATTACCTGAAATCAAATCATGAAAAGGACTACCTACCAATAAAAACGAGACATACTTTTGGTTTTAAGTTATTTAAATTATTAAGTCCCATTTAGAAGGATTTTCCCATTAAGTATAAAAATTATAAGTATTCAACCTTTAACTTTACAAATATTTTCAGTTCACTTTTTAATATTAGGTACAACCGTTTGGAAGTCCTTGAATTTTGCAGACTAAATATTCAATAGAATTTTTTTTACATTAAAAAATTTTGCAAATAATTTTCAGGACATATTTCTAGCACCAGACATTCAGCGTTGGTATACTCAAATAATACAATTGCAACAGGAATCATATATAACTTGCTATTTTAATATAAAAAATGCTCTTTCAAAGGACTTAACCAAAAATTTAGGTCTTTTTTTCCAAGTTTAATCAACAGTGCCACCAGGTGGTTATATTAATGCAGGAAGAGAAAAATTGTTAAAATTATTTAATATTTTAAAATATAACGTTATTGGTGCTTATATTTCACAACAAAGTAATACAACTATGTCCATGTTTAAAGTTAATGAAAAGTAATCTAAAACTTTCTTTAGCTAACTTCTATTTCTATATAGTAAGTTGTTATTAATTACCCAGCTTCATAACGATTTGGAGAACCATATAATACTAATTTGTTGCATGTAATCTGTTCTTCACTAGTAAGCACAATTTTTTTCAATTATACTAGTTCAAATAATACATAAATGCCAACAGTTCAGAGTCCAATGAGATATTCATAGAATATGTTAAAATAATGTCAGGTAAATTTACTCCTTTCACTGAGATTTTTCCAAAAGTATACCTTAATAAACACTCATGATCATTTCATTTAGATAACATTCTGGTTTCCTATCATATATGCTATCATATATTCCAGTGGGCACTTTATCACATATTTTATCAAATTCATAATTGTTTATGAGCCATACATAATGCAACATTTAAATCTATTCATTTATTTTCATTAAATGCATGTGTTGTTTTTCCTCCTGTTTCCTTTCCTACGCTACTAGAGCCTTTGTCCATTGACAACACTCATGATGACCCACCACCATCCTGCCCACTGGAAGAGTGATCCAGCTATTGCTGAATTTGAGATGAAAAAGGATCTGGGCTTGCATATTTCTGTTCCTTCCTTTTTTGATCGGGATTGATCCTAGCTGCACGGAGTTTGTAACCTCCATTTCTTTCGGTTACGAGTAAATTTGGCTAGATAAGTCTATGGTATTCCAGGTCCACTGATGACTAGATTATCATGATTGCCTAATTTAAAGAAAGCAGGAAACACGCAAGGTAATAATCTTCCATATGAATATTTTTCAGTAACAAAGATAATATTTTGGTGTGTATCTCCTCACATTTTCACTTATTTCTCAGTTGGATCACCACTTGAGTGATCTCACTAAGGTAGGAAAAGAGAAAGGTATCTTGAAATTTGAGGAAACTGACCCATTTTTTTAACCCAATCAAAATAGCAACAAACTTGATAACATATTTTTGTGTCATTTTCTCTATATTTTAGGCTCTCAATGACAAGCAAAGTTATCAAGCAGTATGAAGAAAATTATTGATGAATTTCAGCTTTAAGGGATCTTTTAAAGACTAAGGAAATTTTCCTCTCTCTTCTTTTTAAATTTTACTTTACTATTAGTTTCAAGTACACAGTACATTGGTTAGACATTTATACAGTTTATGAAATGATCTCCCTGATTACTCTATCTTCCCTCTGTCTCTGCACCTAGCCAATACATTACTGCTGACTGCATTCCCTATGTCATGCTCCCCATCCCTGTGACCATCTATCAACTACTACGTTGTACTTCTTTAACACTTCACTTCTTTCCCAAGACCCTCCCTCTCCCCTCCACTCTGGCCATCACCAAATTGTCCACTATATTTATGACTCTGTTTTTGATTAGTTTGGTTTTTTTTATTCCTTAGATTCTGTATATAAGTGAAATTATATGGTATTTCTCTTTCTCTGTTTAACTTACTTCACTCAGCATAATAACCTCTCGGTCCATCCATGTTGCAAATGGTAGGATTTCATTTTTTTAATGGCTGAATAATATTCCATTGTATATATGAACCATAACTTCTTTATCCAATCATCTGTTGATGGGCATTTAGGTTGCTTCCATATCTTGTAAATTGTAAATTGTGCTGCCACAAACATAGGGGTGCATAGATCTTTAAAAATTATTGTTTTGTTTTGGGGGGGATAAATACCCAGGAGTGCAATTGCTGGGTCAAAAGATATATCCGTTTTTAATTTTTTGAGGAACCTCCAGACTTTTCCATAGTGGCTGTATCAATTTGCAGTCTCACTAACAGTGTATGAGAGTTCCCTTTTCTCTGCATCCTCGCCAACACTTGTTTTTTGATTTATTGATGATAGCCATTCTTATATGTGTGAAGTGATATCTCATTGTGGTTTTAATTTGCATTTCTCTGATGATTAGTGACCTTGAGCATCTTTTGATATATCTGTTGGCTATCTGTACTGCCTCTTTGAAGAAATATCTATTTAGGTCTTCTGCTCATTTTTTTAATTGGATTGTTTGTTTTTTTGTTGTT
>NW_011888819.1:8296328-8351773 GCF_000151845.1 Pteropus vampyrus
TATATCTGTTGGCTATCTGTACTGCCTCTTTGAAGAAATATCTATTTAGGTCTTCTGCTCATTTTTTTAATTGGATTGTTTGTTTTTTTGTTGTTATTGTTGAGTTGTATGAGTTCTTTATACATTTTGGATAGTAATCCCTTATCAGATGTATCATAAGTGAATATCTTCTCCCATTCAAGACTGGGGAAATATAAGTCTTGTTTTTTACATTAGGGAAATAGTCATTTAAAAATCTCAATGTCTTTCATATTGAAAAGGATGTGTTAATTATATGCAAATCCATTGAAAAAATAAAAATTTTTAAACCAAGAAATTTGAATATTTAAAAATGACATGGTTGAGGAGAAGTTTTGCTATAACTGCAACTTCTATTAGCTACTGAATAAAACATTACACTTCTACACATCTCTGGTGCTATGCCATCACCTCTCAATAAATATAAAACAATTCTTCCGTTGCAAAATTGTCCCTCCATTTCTATCCTTTATAGCTTAATACACAGGCCCCTTACATGAATTTAAGAACCTTCACAATATGACCTTCATCTATTTCTCTTCATTATTAGAATATCTTGTTGCTGAAGCCACAGAGAAGAAAACATAGGAAAAAGAATAATACATGCATTTAATGAGAGTAAATACATATATTCATGTCATTTTAAGTATAGCTCATAAATTATTAATATTGATAAAATATATAATAAAATAGCCTTATAACAGCTGCAATGATCCCCACAACCTGGTATCATGAGCTTGTGCATTCATCTCCTCTTGAATATGGACTGGATTTAGTGACTCGCTTCTAATGGAAAAAAAAAAAATGGCAAAAATGATGGGATATCATTTCCAAGATTAGATTAAAGAAAGGCTGTGGCTTTGTTAGGGTTTCTCTGAGGATAGTTACCTGTCATGTGAGCTGTTCCATGGAGTGTTCCATGTGACTGATATCTCTTCCCAACAGCCAGGGAAGACCCATGATCTGCCAACAGTCAAACAAACGAGTGTGCTTGGAAACAGATCCTCCCCCAGTTGAGATGAATGTAGCCCTAGCCAATAGATGGACTATAAAATTGTGAGTGACTGGCGTAGAGGTACTCAGCTGTATTGTCTACAGATGCCCGACCCCAGAAGCTGAGGTGATAAATATTTGTCATTTTAAGCCTATAAGTTTTCGAATAATTCACTACTCAGTAGATGACTAATAATTATATGCTGATGACTGACAATGGAAGGCCACCATGTCTCCACACTTGCCACATGAATTGGCTAAGGTTCTGTCTTTCTCCTGAAATAGATTGACGGGTCTGATTATCACAAGTCAGAATTGCAGGAGTGAAAAAGATTATGCAACAAACTTTGACAAGTGAGAAGAAGGAGAAGGGGAGGATCAATAAGTAAATATTTTATAATTGGTTGCAATCCCCCCACTAACACCCAAAAGAAAGATTCCAAGATGAGATAGTTCCCCTTGGACAGTTTTCAGAAGTCCCCAGAATGAAGTAGTCAGCTGTGGTTTTGAGAACCATGGCTAGTGTGTAATGCACTTGCTGGTATTCGCTCTTTCTCTTTTGCCGCCTTTTCCCTCTTCTTCACTCCAGTTTCAATGGCATTACACTCCCCAACACAACCCTAACTCATGAGCTTTTGCCTCAGTTCTTTTTTTTCAGGATATCTTTATGCAGCAGATATATTCCTTAATTATACTTCTAAAAATAAAAGTACATGCGGAAATACACCATCACCTAATTTGAATTATCTTTAGACTTGCTTTAAAATTATATTTCACTCATTTTATATATTTAACCTATTTTAGTCACAAAAGACAGAAAGAGTGTAACATTTCTGATATTTTTTCCAAGTATTCTGGAGCATAATTTTGAAAATTAACAGTTATGTAACAATGCTGGTGTGAGGTTATCATGAATTTGTCAGAGTTATCTCAGAAAAGAAAAAAAAAACACAATACACAAAGTCTGAATGTTAAAATTAGATGTTACAAAAAAAATTATGTACCAGATGGATGCCTATATATACATAATGGACTAGAATATCTACTAAGATTTTGAGAATGAGGTATTTAAGACATATTGTGCCAGGTTCTGTGTTTAAGTTAAGGTTGAAAATGAGTAAGGCTTGGTAGCATCTCTGATGTGTGACACATTTATAGGAGAAGAAACACATTACTGCTTTTTAAAAAAATTTCTGTGCTCTATATCGGCTGCATCTACCATAAGATTAGAGTTGCTAAATAATGTGAGAAATTATATTAAAAAATACAGTAACAAAAGCAACCACACCTCGTGTCAGAATACAAGAGAAGGGTAGATAAAAGATATTTACCAGCCACTGAATTACATTGAATCATGCAAATGTACTAGCTATATACAAATTATAGAAGAGTCAAAGGAGAAAGAGGAAGGATGACGTGAAAATTTAAATCTGTGCCAAATGCAGCATGATGGATATGAAATATTTATGGTCTTGACCTTAAGGAAATTTGGAGATTCAGCATGTAATAAATTATATCTCATAAAAACAATTCGTAAGAAAACTCAGAAAAATGAATTAAGCAAATTAACATCTTGAATATGTAAATGATTCATAGAAAGCAGTGTTAAAGAGATTATTATACTAAACAGTTACAGTTCCTATAACTTAAGGAGACATTATTTACATTTATTTACACAAATAATAGACTATGTCATATTCTTATGGTGATTTTGAAAGTTTCTAAGCAAATTTTGTTGACAGATATAAAACAATCCTAAAGCCAGGTTTATTCAAGAATAAATATGTCAAACTGCAATTTACTGTTTAGCCTGGTAATTATCTTGCTAGTTCCTTAAACATTAAACCATATTCTGCACCATTAATACCGTTTTCTAAAATATTGGTTTTAAAAAAAACTCAATGTAATTATATGACCAGTATTAAATATTTAGAAAAACTAAAATCTACTGGTTTATTGTTTAAAATATGTATTATTTTAAATGCCTTTCTTAAATAAGATTGTGTATTTAGGTTGAAAAATAACTATCCTGGCATTGCTTAGTCAAATTGTAAAATTAATTGATTGAATTTCTAATCAAGCATATTACCTATTAATTTAAACATTAATCATTGGATTAATTTTTAAAACTTTGTTAGCCAACTTCAAGCTAAATTTGTATTACATCAATGTTCTATTACCCCCCCCCAAAAAACAAAAAAACCTCACGTTTAATTTATAGTGGCTTTTTCATGTAATGTGGGTCATTGGCAAAAATAATAACTCTGCTGGCTTTATAAAATTAAAGGGTTCCAAATCATTAACATACAAAATTAATAATAAACCATTTAACACAGGCCCTTGAGGGAGACCAGATGTTCCAGCCTAATTAGAGAAGACCTGACCCTAGATGATAGTATATTTCAATCACCTTTTTAAATAAGCATGAAGCCAACCTACAGAGCTTTAACACAGCCCACAGTGTCACGTCTAGGAGTCAGAAAGCTTCAGTGAAATGTCAAAATTATGCAAAGGTTAAAAGGAGAATAAAAATCACATTGCAATAAATATAGAAACCAATCTCCCTCTTTTGTCCATATGAAAATATAGAGTCCAGTTTTTCTGTAGTATTATTTAATGATAAAAAAACTACAAATCAAAATTTGAGCACTGTAAAGAGGGAAATATTATAAAATAATATCTAACTTTAAATGTTTCTATTAGAATCTTAAAATCTAAAGGAATATAAAAAGAACCTATAAAAATGATAATTTTAAAAAATCCTAAAACTGAAAACATTAAACAATTAAGAATATGATCAAATCAAATACTAATATTTTAAAAGATAAAATATACAAACCTCTTTCAGATTTAAACACAAAAATTATGGTACCGATCCACATACAAAGATTAGATATGAAAAATCAAAAGACACAAAGATAAGAGTGGTAACAATAAGTTTGAAAATCTAGAACAAGCTTTGGCAAACTATGGCCCATGTGTCAAATCTGACCCTCCACCTGTTTTTTTTTTTTTTTAATACTGTTTTATTACAGTACAATCATTATTTACACATGGTCTCTGATTGCTTAGGGGTTACAATGGCAGTGTTGAGTAGTTGTGACAGAGACTGTGGGACCCGCGAAGCCAAAAATATTTCTACCTGCTATCTTCCAAAAAAACTTTGCTGACTTAGAAGAAAAACAATAACTTTTGAGAGAAAAAAGAGAATAACAAAAAATTTACATAGAAATATACTATAAGCTATTGAAGAAACTAAAGCACTAAGAAAAAAGTAGTCATAAATGAGAATTCCAGACAACTTCAACAATGAATTTGCCATGTAACGTTATAAATGTAATACAAAGTTATAATATAGATAACAAATATAGATGTAATATATGTATAGATGTATTATATCTATAATATAGACATAAATAGTTTTTAAATGAATAAGAACAGTTTGGGAAAGGTAAACTGTATGGCAGCCTTACTTGGGAACATAATGCAAAAACAACTAATTAAACTGCTACAAACTAAACCCAATAGTGTATGAAACATTCATTATAAATAGATAGCACTTATCACAGAAAAAGATATTATTTAACATTAGAATTAGTTAATTTAAATCACCATCTTAAAAGAGTCTAGCATAAACAAAAAATTAATCCAATCAATTCAATAAGATTGGCAAGTGAGTAACCATATTGTAAAACATAGATACAAACATAAGTGTGGTAAAAAATACAAGGCAAAGACTATTAGATATAGGTTTTATTGTAGGAATAAAAATTATAATAAAAAATTGCTAATATTTAGTATATTATAGTAATTATACATATAGTATATATAATTACTGTATATGTATATCACAGTAACTATATCTATGATGTTTTAAATTTATTTTCAATATCATTCCAAAGTTAAAGTGAAGTGACTTGAATATTTTTATAGGAATCCTATAAATACCAAATAAAGAGTGGTACATATTTAAAGAATATTATAATCAATATTGAAAAAAATAGGAATATATTTAAAATGTTATACTCATCTCGATGCACTTAAATATTTAATTTATTAAAATTTGATGATGAAAGATGCCAGATTTAGCATTTAGGCTTTATGGTAGAAGATTTCCAAGTTTAACAAAAGAAAGTACAAATCATTCATAAACATTACTTTAAATAAAAAAAAATATCCAAGATGGCTAAAGATTTAATGCATACTTGATTGATTAGTTTTTATTAATTCATTTCTAATAGACTTGGTTACAAATAAATGGTATTGAGATTTTTAGGACAGTTAATAGATGGTGCTCACCAGAGTGGTAAGTGGCTTAATAATTCCTGAAAATAATCTTTGAAAGGAAATTCTACAATGCCTATATAAAAGCTTGAATGTGAGAGTGGCTTTAAAAAGCTATTCAGAAATAATGGATCTTCGAACAAATGATTTCTGAACAATTCATTGTCAACATTGGAAAGCAACAAACATAAAATTAGATCGTTAATTTATTCTATAATAAAATACAAAGAATTATATCCAAACTAGATTCAAAAAGTGGAAAACAAAAACAGGAAAAAAATTGAGTTGACTATTTTTTTATAATATCTGTAAGCCTAAGGACACTGTAAGGAAAATTAAAGATAAGTCTCAGACTAGAAGGTGATATTTAGAAAGTGTGTATTAAACAACATTGATAAAGAACTTCTATAAAATATTAAGACAGACATTTTAATGAAAAAACAAAATAGATATACATTACAAGCAAACAGAAATGTTCAAGAACATTACCAGAGATTTCGTAGTTTTTAATAAATATATCCTTAGTATATTTTTCTTTAGACCAAATCTACTTACTACAAATGTATATACATAAGATCTTTTCTATGGGTTATATTTAAAAGTAAAATTGTTTTGTTGTAGAGTGAAAATACCTTTAAACTTTTTATATGTTGTTTACTTTCTCTCTCATGTGACTGTATCTGTTTCATATTTGTTCATTTTCTTATATCTTTAAAACTAACATTATCAGACTATCTACTTTTAGTTATTTTGTTAAATGTTATCATATTACTGTTGCATTTCCCTGATACCAACCAGTATGTGCTTTTTCACAAGACTTTTATTAGTAACTTTCTAACAGTTTATATATTTTTTCCAAAATAGTTCTGCCATTTTTATTCTTACTACAATATATGAGAGTACCCTCTGCTCACATCCTAACACTTGTCAATTTTTTTTTTTTTTTAAGCTATTCTGGCAGGGGTGCAGTATAATTTTACTGTGATGTTTATTTACATTTCCTTAATTAGTAATGATTTTAAGCAGCTTATTCTTTGGCCTTTTGCATACCATCTTGCTAGTATATAGAAATGTAATGAATTTTTATATTTAATCTTAAATATTAATCTCGATAACTTAAAACATTAGCTTTAATCGTTTCTTTGCATATGCCTTTCTATATTCTACATACTCAGTTACGTTATCTATGAATGAAGATAAATTATACTTTCCTTAAATTTTTATGCCTTTTATTTCTTTTACTTGTTTAGACCAACCACTCTAGCTAGCTCTTCCAATACATTAAATAGAAGTGATGATAGTGTACTTCCTTGCCTTTACCTTGTCTTGTATTTCTTTTTGGAGAGATGTTGTTCAATATTTCAACTTTTAGTACAATGCTAGTTGTGAGCTTCTAGTAAAAATGCACTTTATTAGACTAAGAACGTTTTCTTCTATTTTTAAATTTCTGAAAGCTAATGTCATAAAAGAAACAGCATTAAATTTTATAGCAACTTTTTTCTCCATCTATTCAAATGATCATGTTTTTTCTACTTTATCCTCTTATTGTCATAAACAAAATTAATTACTTTTCAAATGTTAAACAAAACTGCATCTCTAGGTTGAACATTCTTCAGCACTATGTGTTTACTATATTTTTATATATTTTTGGATTCAATTCATTAATACTTTGCTTAGAATTTTGTGTCTACATACATAGAAGTTATTAGCAGATAATGTTATTTTCATGTAATACTGTTAGGTGTGTTTTCTTTGAATTTTCCTGCTTGTTTTTTTTTTTTAATAATTTATTTATTTTTTATTTTTATTATGGTGACATTGGTTAACGAAATCCAGTAAGTTTCAAGAGTACAATTCAACAATAAGGTTTATATATATTTATATATTGTATTATATGTTCACCGCCCATAGTTTGATTTCTTTCTGTCACCACATATTTGACCCCTGTCACCCCAACTACCTCTCCCCACCCACTGGTAACCACTAGTCTATTGTCCATGCCCATGAATCTCTGTTGGTGTTCTTTAAGATTCTTGAATATCTGAATTTTTAATATCAGATTTGAATAATTCCAATTAATCATTTCTTCAAATATTTTCACCTAAATCTCTTGTGCTCTTGTCCTAATGAATGTTAGACATTTTGATCATGTCCTATATCTCTCTAAATTATTAATATAAATCTTCCAGTAGGGATTTTGTTAGAAAAATTTTGGAAGCAATCTTCTAGTTTCACATATTTATGGTGATAGCCAATTACAGACAGTTACAGTACAATCTTGAGGAAAATAAGCATGACAAAAAAGTGGAAGGATATTTTAAAAATTAAGTAGAAAATAATTGACAATGGTGAGATCTTTAATATACTGATGAATAATAAAAATAATATTATTTGTAGAAATGATAAATATAAAGTTATAAATCACCTTTCAATTATAAATATGTTTTTAAAAATCATTATACTACTTAGTTTTATAACATACATATATTCTTACTGAGCTCTGATTATCTGATTCAATCTGAAATTAATATTATGCAAGAAATATGTGGTCTGTCTACCATATGGATGTTTTGGAAAATATCAAACTATCTGCAGCTTAGCCTACTAAAGTTTTCCTGAAGCAGAACAAGTAAGATAAACACATTATATCAAAATCATGTATACGGTAAACAAGGCTATCGTTCTCTCATTTTGCAATTGCTATTGTAGTTTCGTTGCTGATCTCTGTAGCTCCAGTCTCAGCACCCGGCCAAAGGGCTGAGAGACTAAACTCTTAAAGAGTTATTTTTAATATTTCACTTCCACCCAATCCATATAGTTTTTGTTCTTCCATAATTCATATATTCCATGTCTGACTTAAAAATGTAGCCAACAAAACTTCCAATTTTACAATGCAACCTTTCCTCCTCGGGTTCATTACTCTGCCATGCCCATTTTTACTATGGTTCCATTTAATCAACAGTTGGAGCATTTAAAAAGCTTTTTTCTCTTTCCTCTCATCCAAATCTTCCCTGCCTTCTTTATTAATTACAAATATAGTAAAAAATGACTTGGTTCAAATTTTGTTTTAGATGAGCAAATTCACCACAAATATTTAATTCCAGAAAAAGATAAATATTAAAGCAGATATTTTAAGTTATTTAAGGAATCTGTTTTTTACCTAGCAGACAGTATCTAAGTTTTATTCTAAGCTCAATATTGTTTACATGGAGGTAGTAAGGAAATATTTCTTAACTGAATAAATATTAAATAGTTTATAGGTATACTTCTCAGGATAGTAAGTTAAGAAAATTATTTTTTATTTATTATCTAACTTTGGGAAAGCTACCATCCAAAATATTATTTTTTGTAAAACGAAATATACTCTAGAAAAATTAAATTATAAACATGATTCACTGGGTAAATGTGGTGAAATTTCCATATTTTAAAAACAAGAGAAAGTAGTGTTTAGGCATATAAATTTACATGTGTGTTAAATAATATTGCGGAAAAGAAATATATAGCTATATCAAAGCACAAAAGAGAATTTTTCTGCACATATGGAAAATATTACCTTGTTATTTTCACTGTATCTCAAACTTTTCCTCTAGATATTATTTTTATCATATCCATGCTTACCCTTTCCAAGTTAATATTTTCTACGGCATTTTGAAAAATAGTTGTGTCTTGTCTTGAAAAACTGATTTATGAAAATAAGCATTAACCTGTTGATATTTACTGTGTTTGCCAATTCATATCTCTATTGGTCTTTCTGGTACTTTTAACAAACTTATTTAAATAATTTACTATAATCATAGAATTTTTTCCTTGGACAGGTGACTAGAAGACCATATCCTTTCTACAAGTATTAAAATTTTAATATCTATCTTAAATAGTATTATTATCATTAGATTCTATTTTGTAAATTATCCAGTAGTATGAAATACAATTTTAATACCCTCTGCGGTATGTCAAATTGCAACAATAGTGTAGAAATAAAAAGTATACCTTAAAAGTGAGACACAAACCAGACAGAAGAAACCAATGTAAAGACTTGACAGTCTATTTTAGTGTCGAGAATTTAGAGACAATAAATAATTTTATAAATTCAACCTCAACATGACATAAACCTAAATGAAATGATGACTCTGAAGAAAAAGTGAGAATCAAAGGCAGTGCAAAATTGCAGCTAGATCATTCTAAGTCAAGTTGAACAAAGTGATTTTCTGTGGAAATTTGTATTTGGTAAGACTGTGAGAGTGATGATGGAGGTAGACAAGCTGCATTTTATTAAATAGGAAATAGGCTTGCAACTACATCTATAAATATAAAACAAAATTATAGTTATGTGACTAGAAATTAGTTCCCTAAACTTGAATAAATACTGATGGTGTTATCTTTTCAGTCTAATGCCATAGTAAAGAAAAAGAAGGAGAAAAGGTTTTATGTTTAGTTAAAGTATAAAGTATTAATCTAGTGTCTTGGGTGAAAGCAGTCTACCTTGATATCAATTACTTTTCTTCCTAGTCACTTTGATTTGGAGGTCTCCATCATTTGCATTGGACCAGATGTCAAGTGGAGCCTTTTTTCTTCTGTGATATGTATAACCAAGGTTTAAGTCCCTGAAGTCTAGCTCCCATCCAGGTGATGAAGACCTGGTATAGTTCTTTCCAAGGATATTTAAGGAAAGTCTTTGTTCTCAGTTAATTCAATTCAGAGGAGTGAGAGAAAATTGAAAACATAAGTTTGAACAGTCATAGCCAGATGTTCGAGGAAACTAGAAGAATTCAGGATCCAGTTTAGTTTACAGGTGTATAATAAACCCTCAAAGACAATTTTTGCTCCATGTATCCAACTACATTATCTTCAGTTTGTTTTTTATATGAGAAAGAAGATTTTTATGCTCTGAATTTAGAAGTGTTTGTTCTTGGAATGGTTTAGTAAATCCTTCCATAAACGCTTTAGAAGGTTTTTCTCTCCTTATGGAGACATAGATTCATTTTAGCTTAGGGGAGAAAGCCTGGGAAAGTTTCTGTTAGGCTTTTAAAATCAATTTTTAATTTGGCCAACTTCTGACCACAGAGCTACTTAAAAAAAGAAAATACGTGTGTGTGTGTGTGTGTGTGTGTGTGTGTGTGTGTGTGTGTGTGTAATTTTAAATATCATGTCAGGTTTCAGCCAGCACAGACAACAAATATTTCTAACAGCATTTAATAATCCCCCTTGAATGTAAGAGGGTTCACCAAAGAGGATGCAAAAGGTCTCATTCCAACCAATGGATTCAGATTTAAAAAAGAAGGGATCATGTGAACTTTTATTTTCTTCTCTCTACCAGATACTATAGACAAAGATCTGGGAGAAATGACTCTGGAAAAAATTTTCACCTTCGGCCAACTTCTACTAGTTTTCCCAAAATCCCAACTGCAGGTTCTAGTATCTACTAGAATTTGGCAAGTTTTAAAAAAAAATATTATTAATTTTAATTTTACTTTCCCTATGGCTGTTTAAGGGATAATACAGCAATTTACCAGAAAATCCGTCAGAATTTTGTCAACTCTGGGAGGGGCCCATAAGGAGTCCTTCTTTAAGGTAGATATAGGAGTGTTAGAAGGCCACTAACTCTGAGGATTTTGTTTATGGTCTTGTTCCAAAGTCCTTTTAAAGTGCTCAGGTATGGTCATGAGTTCTGTCAGAATGATGACCTCTCATATTATTTTTTTCCCTTTTAATAAATCCAATAATCTCAGGAGATAATTTATTTACACAATCTTCTGAGGATCCTCCTGAATTTAGATTTTTTTTTTCAATTATGGCTTTTAGTTTGGCCTTTGACCAAGAAGTAAAAGATACCTGAAGAGATTCACCTGTAGCCTCAAGTAGTCTTGTTTTGAAAGGTGATTGTTTAATAGTCTCTTCAGAGTGGAAAGGCAATTTAGACAAGGGATTACTAGAATAAGTACTGAAGAAGGATGGAGGGTAGCAACAGGGGTTATATCAGGTTTGCAGTCTTTTGTTTCAGGTACCTCTAGTGTCTTAATTTTTCACCAGCCTTTTACATTATTTCTTTTAATGAAGTTATTTTGGAATTTTGAAACCTTTTGACACAAATTAAATAGGTATCCCATTCTGTTAGTTTGATTTTGGGGTGCTTGCTTTTAAGTGCAGTTAGTTCTTAAATGATTTTTTTCTAATTGGAATGTTCTTGACAATGGCTATTGTTAATTCTAGGTTATAATTCTCCTACCTGGGTGATTTATTCGTTAATTCAACAGATATTTATTGAGTGCTTGGTAATTTGGATGGACTTGGAAAAGAACAGTGAAGAAAATGAACAAAACATTCTGCTGTCATGAGTTTAATGTTTCTGTGGAAAAATTCAGGTGTTAATGATGTTACTGGGGTGATGAGATGGTACATATCCACTGTCAGTTTCACTTGGAGTTCTACGGGCTCACACATTATATAATGCCTAATGATAGTCTCACATACATGCACATTAGAACGCTAGCAAATGACATTAGGTATAATCAATATTTTGATTTATCCTCATTTTTGAGGCAAGATTGGGGCAAGTACATGGTAAGTACATAATTATTGTTCGTTGAGAATTGAAGGATTAAGAACACAAAAATTTGTTGGAAAGATAGTCGCTCTTATTTAAGCTCAGTTTTGCATGATATTTGTCCTCCACACTTATTTTTAATCTTCATTTTGGTTCAGGTTTAAAAGGCCAAATGAGTGTGGCAGCAACATTCAATGTAAAGAGAACCACAGCCACAGCATCAGCAGAGCTGAGACAGATGTAATGGATCATGGCCTTGAGGAAGCATAAGCGCAAAGAATTCAGTGTGATGAGAATCTCTAGAGAGCAGAGACAGGGCTATGCATTTAATGTAACCTGTAAGAAATGAGAAAACAGTAACTACTATTGAAAGAAAACATCTTTACAGAACTCTGTGATAATCTCAGTCTTGATTTACATTAAACCTTGAGTGGATTATCTTTTAAAAGCTCTGATAATAAATAATTTGGTCTGTTGACATTTATTCAGAAAAGTTGTTCCTAACTGAAATTCTTTAAAAAGCATTCTTTTCATGTAGGTTATGAAGCTTAATGGCCTGACTTGATTTTGTTTCTGTTAGCTTCAGAAATTAATCCTGGAAAACATTAAATGGTAGAAGATCTTAGATAATTGCTCATTAAGTATATATTTTCCAATGGTTTCTCCTAAGGCCAAAAACAAGATAAAATATATTTGAGATGATGTTGACTAATTAAATTTTTATACCTTTTCTCTCCTGTATTTCTTTCATTGTAGCAGTTATATTTTTTGTTATGGCTAAGACTATGAATAGAATTTACATTTTATTTCCTAAAATTATAGTTTTTTAAATCATTAATTTTATTTTTAAATAAATTACTTCCTGTTTCTTGAGCAGATAAATTTTCTGCATGCTAGCAATAAAAAGAATGCAGAATTCTATAAGATAATGTACCAGCATTTTTTATTCATAGATGTTAAATAGTAAACACAACTTATTTTTAAGAACCTTGGGTCAAAAGTAAACTGCTATTGAATTCTTAGGATAAAAGAAAAAAATTAACTTTAATTTTATATTTGTATCCAATAAGAGAAAATTAAGGGAACATGGATATGATATGGAGAGAAAAGTCCAGTTATTGAATATATATATAGAAAGAGTCAGAGAAATAGATACATAGATAGATAGATAGGTAGTAGATAGATATATATATGAATATATATATAGAAAGAACCAAACAAGAAAATAAATAGAACATTTGGTAAGTAGAAGTAAAGATTAATATGAAAAAAAATATAGAAAAAAGTTAAACATGGAAAAGTTTAAGAAAGGAAAGAAAGGAGAAACAAACAAACAAACAAAGAAACACAAAGAAAGGTGTTGCTACAGTTATTAATGTCCTTTATCGCTGTCAACATTCAGTAATTTCTCACCCTTGAAACTTTTATTTGACTTTTGGAATCATTGTGTCTTTTATGAAAATTGTAAATTTCCTTGGTTGAGATAAAGTCATTCACTTACGTCTCAAAATGCTTCTCTCTTTCTTGATTCCTGTTCTTTCACCAGGCCTGTCAAGTTAGTTTTCCTCAATAATTCTACTTCTCTGCTCACTCTACATAACTTCTGGGTAATACCATCCTGATCTTCCATTACAACCAATCCAGGAACAATTCCAAAATTTGGAATTTTGTAGCTCTGACATCACAAAAGCAATTTTTATTAGACATTATCATTTGAATGTCACATACATGCCCAGTTTCACTCCAGCACACACATTCTCAGCTACTGATTTTAGTTCAGGCATTCGCTATTTTTTCCCTAGAATCCCTCCTTATGACACACCTAATTCTAATATTTTTCCAATTGAAAAAATTATTTTTTAACCCAATCTTTTATGTTTCCATTACTTCCAGAATAAACTCAGGTTTTCTTAACATAGTATATAAAGGCTCTCTGAAAAATCTACGACTTCTTTTTCAAACTCTGTTCTATAATTTCTCTATTTTCTTTTCTACCCTCTAACCTTATCAAACCAGTTACAATTCTCTGAAAACATAAACAAAAACAAACTAATGTTCTTTTGCACAATTAAGAAATTTATCGTTTTAGAAATTCCACATAGTAGTTGATATAACCACTAATGTTCAACAATTTGTAATTTTAATAACTATAAATTAAATTCTGCAGTTTGGACCCACTTAATGATTCAAATACTAATGAAAAAGCACACTTAGAAAGCAATCAAATGTATCAGGGTAATTAAGTAAATTCGTATGTCTCTGTTAGCATGGATTAGTGAAATTATTTATTTCTTTTTCTTGGAAACTGCAGAGAACACAAATCATGACCTCTCTTTTAATGTAGATTCTGGTTCAGGCTATTAACATTTTAGAATATATGGTATAAGAACACTTTCTATTTAATTAAAAAGAATCTCTACTGAATTATTTGTAAAATTATGGCCTCATAATATAATGTAATTCATAAACATTTACATATAAAATATGTAGGATAGTCTTTCTACCCTAAAGATGTTACCATTTACTCACTGCTTCCCTAACATAACAACCATCGAAAAATAAAATATTCTTTATGAAAATAAGCTTCAGTTTATAACTTGATCAACTGTAATCCAAAGAATTATTAACGAAATGAAATAAAAGTAAAAGAAGTTTTCTTAGAAACATGATTTTTTTCATCCCTCAAATATATTTTAAATATTATAAGGCATTTCTCTTTCATATGTAAATAAAATACCATGAAATGTCTAAAGGAAATATGGCAGATTATAATTAAATAAAAATACGAACATGCCTCCTACAGCAAATACTCCAATGAAATTGTTTGCTTCTTTATAATGTGCTTTTTATGCTTCTTAGTTCCTTCTATTTTCAATGCTCTATAATTTTTCATTCTGCTTAAATGATTTTTCACATTTAATTTGTCATTTATCTGAACTTAGGGGCCTTGGTTCTCTTCTTTTGAATTAATATCCATGAGTCCAAATTTGTTTACTAATATTTCCTGGAGAAAGTAAAAAGAAGACACTTGTTTCACTTATAATATCCAAACAATGTATAACTCATAGCAGCTGTTTATTTATTTTTATTCTTCTCCAATGCCAACTTCCCGAAAAACCAACACTAAACAAATATTTGTCATATATAACAAAACTTTTAAAAATTTTCTTTTAAAATATTGTGAATGCTGAATATTGTAAAGAATAAACCTGTTGAAAGTGTAGCAACCATAATTAGAGATCTCCATTTTCAACTGTTAGTCCAAAATATGCACTAAATCACAGAATAGAATACACTCAGATGTGAGCGATCATCTTGCATTTAAAGAAACCTCTGGCTGTTAGAACTTAGCTGTCCAGAACATTTACTCTAAAGCTAATAAAAATTTTTGAACAAAGCATTATATATTTCTATCTTTATGCTGACAAAAATCTACAAATAATGTGAATTTAATAATTAAAAACACTAAAAGATTTTAATATTGTGCATTCTAGAAAATTATAAACGTATTAAAATTGTGAATGTAATAATATATAAAAAGTGACCTAATTTTTCATTATATCGGGCATTTTAAAGGTATCAAAAACATGAAAATCATAATATAGGCTTATGTATATTAAAAATATATTTAATAATAGAAATTTTCTGCTGCACATATATGTGTTATTTTAATTTTTACTTATCAAATTATAGAAGTGAGAAAAGTGGCCAAAATAAAATATGATTTTATATAATATAAATTCTATAATATTTATTTGAAATCTTTGGTACATTGAAAAGTTAATGTTAATTCCTTTTTTATGTTGCTAAAATATAGAACTATCAAAAATAATTTAAAACTTATTTACTATTAAATTTATTTTTAATCATTAAGGATATATCACAAACAAATAATAATGAATTGTTACTATAATTTTGGAAAATAATTTTATGAAAGGGTTTTATGAAAATAGAAATGTTAGATTGTCTATAAAATGTAACTTTTCTGGATCTACAATATTAAGAATAATAAAAATTTGTTGAAGTTAAAATTTACTTATTTACTTACTTATTTATTTATTTATTTATTTATTTATTTATTTATTATTTTGCCGGTATGTTTTTTAAAGCAAATGTTGATGCTTCATTTTTCTCAAATTTTGCAATTGTATGTGTTTTTAAACTAGTTCTTGTGTCATTATAATATGATTATATTGGTAATTGAACATTTATTTCTTTCTTGGCCCAAGTTCCAGGTTCACCGTGTAATGTGACTCCTTTCAGCCACTTGCCTGAGTAAACTTGGTTTCTTTTATGTGAGAATATGTGTAGAAGCTAAATTCTAGCCATTATGTGCACTTGCTCATTGTTTATTCAGTAGACAGACTAAAGATAAAATTATATTTATACACACACAAACATTTGTCATCAAAGATTTGGAATATGAAAATGAGATGATGAATGAAATTTACGTTATAATTTTTTATCAACTTTTTCCAGTGTGATTACTACATATTTAAAAATTTATGAAGTTAGGACACATTTTTCATCCACATTTAAATATCAATAAGCTCAAAAAAAAGCTGTAATTAATTTTTTGAGTTACACTGTATTCATACACAATCTAAATTCACCTTTCAAAATTTATGTCAGTCAAATTCAAAAGTGAAATAAGATTTGTTATCTAAATGGGATCCATGAGTAACCTAAAGGGATTTAAAAAATATTCTGATTAATTGCTAACCTTGAGTTCATAGTTTAACGTTTATTATTTATGCTTGAATCAGTTTGTAGATATTAGGCATCAAATGAGCGATATATGAGAAACTGAAAACTTCCGAAGGAAGTCAGGAGTATATCAGGATTTCAAGCACATATAACCCTTCACTAGATGATGTACAATCTTATTTAATGTTCTTAAGAATTCCACCTGCTATGTATTTTTCCATTTTACAAGTGAAGAAGCAGGCATGTTCAACAGATAAAAGCCTATTGAGAATTCAATTCAATAGACTTTGGAGAGTTGCCAGGTCATATAAAATTTTACTAAGCCTCATGAATATTTTCTATGTATATCAAAGTTTGAGAATGACTGACTATGAAAGTCATGTTGTTTGAAGGCGGTATCTGATGCAAACCTTCACAGCTAAATATTATAATATATTACAGAGAATAAACAACATTATCAAGAAATTAAATTCTTTCTAGTTACAATTTATATGAAATAGGAATAAAAAAGATGTTTAATGTAAATACAAAATTAAGTATAAATAAAATTTGAAAGTATAAACTAAACAGTTATACTTTTAGTCATACTACATTTTGTGGAGAAATAAAAGTAGGCTCTGGCATCAGGAAACCTGAGCTCAAAGTCTAATTCAGTTCTTTAAACTGGGTAGATTTTTTTTCTTTTACTCAAGTTTCACTGAGTTTGTACGATGCTCCAGGCATAGCACTGTACACAGAGAAGAGAACAATGAACAAGATAAGTGATGACCTATATTAAAGGAATTTACATTTTAATAAGCAAATGGCAATGTATTAATAAATATAAGAGGAAAATTTCAGTGGGAGAAAAATGCTATGAAGGAAATAAAGTTATACATTTAAGAGTAATTGAATAGTGGTTGTTAGTTTCACAAAGTAACAGAGGAGATGGAAAGGGTAGACAGATTAAGACTAGATATTAGATTTGATGGAGGTGACATAGGAAAAAAAAGAGGGCCTGGGATACTTCTTAGGGTTTGCAAGTTTCCAGGAATGTACTGCCAGCCATTTTATTTATTGCAATGGAGAAGACTGTGAGGAGTTCTGATTTGGATATTTTTAACTTGAAGATGCCCATTAAACATTCAAATGAATTTCCAAGAAGGCAGTTGGCAGTAAGTCTGGAGTTCAGACTCACTGAAAATATAAACATGTAAATCTTCAGTCATCAACACAGAAGTATAAATATGTAAACTCAATTCAGGGCTCCCTGTCACAGTGCTACAGAGAATTTACATTTTGATGCATCCTTTTCTGAAAACAAACAGCACCATTAGATAAACAGGGATATAGAAAACAACAACTAAAATGTGTTGATGAGTTTTAAAACAACATAAATTTCTCTATGTTCACGAAATGTAATAAAAATACACAGTGGTAAGAGCTGTGAAAGGATGAAGTATTGTATGTGCAAGACTAAAGCAAGAAGTTTGTAAATGGGAAATAAAAATGGATCCAAAGAGGCAAAGGGTCTGAGCCTGGACTATCAACTAATGCTAGACTTCCTGATTTTGTAAGGTGGCCAAAAATAATTCTGCCAAACCCCATGAGGGTCAAGGAATAGAGACTTTACCGCATAATCTTTCAAAGAAGAATTTAGCCATGTCATCTACTGAATTTGGGCTTGGATATATAAAAAAAGAAAATCTAGCATACGCGTACACACACACACACACACACATACGTGAAATAAGAGAAATAAAAAGAAAACGAAAAAGCAAGAAATAAAGCAAGAAAGAAGGAAGGAAGGAAGGAAGGAAGGAAGGAAGGAAGGAAGGAAAGAAAAGAAAGAAAGGAAAGAAAGAAAAAGGGCCAATACAATCTATAATTGAGATGAGGAATTCATTTCAAATGAAATTTATTTTAAGGTGACAAAAAAAGCAATGTGGTAAAGGAGAAAGAATAGTTAATTCACTAATAATAGTTAATTCACTAAAAATGTGAAGACCTTGAGAAGGCAAGTGAGGAAGATATTCAAGTGTCAAGTGGAAGGATTAGATCTGAAAGGACCTACTATTTCTCTGTAATAACAATGAAAACAGGTTAAGTATGCAAATCAGCAAATTGTTATGAAGTGCCTATAGGCTGGGATCTCAGTGATGAGTTACCTACAGGTGGAGTTTATATTCTAGTTGAGATAAAAGGTAATAAACAACTATTTAAGTAAGATGAATTCATCAGAGATAATTTCTATGAAGAGGTCAATGTTGGGGGTGGCCAGAGATATCATCTCTGAGGAAGAGATGAAAACAAAAACTTCAATAACAAGAAAATACTTAAGCTAATATATGAATTAAAAGCATTACATTGGGGAAAACATGAAATTGACCAGGCCTGGGGACAGAACATAAAATGGCGGGTTTAAGACAAACAGAAGGACTTTGTGGCTCCAGCAATTAAGCAATGAGCAAAGGGGGGAAGCTGGACACTTAGACTGGGGTGGAGAACTTCTAGGGCATTCATGGACTTGCAGGCTATGACGCTATAAGAAGCCATTTGCAATTTTTTTAATATAAAAATGACATGATTATTTTTCAGTATTCATTTAAGACAAATATTTATGGAGCAAATACTTTATGTTCTGAATAAAGAATAGGTTTCAAAAATGATTTTGTAACCTATCTTTGGGCAGATTTTAGAAAGCCAAGAATAAAAGCAGGCAAACAGTTCATTCAGTCAGAAAGATATTTATTGAGCAATTGCTATGAGCTAGGCACTATTCAAGACATTGGGAATGCATCAGAAATATAGGCTAATATTCCAAAACCTAGTTCTCATTTTTAAAATCTTACTTCCAAAATAAAAGCTCTAAATGCATAGGTTCAACTTAATTTCAAGGAGGAAATAGCAGCACCTATTACATGAGAGATTAACATTTAGATATAGGTAGAAGTAGGAGGTGGAGCAGGGTGGCACAGTCTAAAACAGAGTCTAAGACTAATTCCAAAAAATCAGATGAAAATATTTTTTTATTTTAGTTGTTGCTGTTTATACAGATGTAAACAGTGCTTGAATGATCAGATATTTCTAGTATGTTCTGGTGCTTTGTCTTAAATTTATTAACAAATTTCATGATGCAATTTTTCCTAACCTTTCTCCCACCCCACTTCCTCTATTCACCTTCCTTTTAACATCTATTCACTTTCCTTAATACAGCCATTGGTAACTTTTGACACCACTCTACCTGGAGGTGTACATTTTTATTGACTCACTTTCTATGAACAGCTAGAGGGCCATGACATTTGCCTCAAAATTTCTAAATCATTTCGTTCCTCTCTGAGAGGAAAAGCATTACTCATAATACTAAAGAAATCACACACAAAAATACCAGTCAGTAGAAATATGTATTTTTATTAAATTTAATATAAAATTCAATGTGAATGTAAAAAATTAGTCTCTCACATCAAAATCGTATTGATTTATGTCAGTGTTATTTATTTAAACATTATATATTTTGCAGGTTTTGTCTTCTTGTTACTAAGAAGGATTTTTATCAAGTCTCATATAAAGAATGAAAATTTCTGGTCTTAGATTTTTATATCTACAGCGTTCAAATGGGCACTAAAGAACTCAAGAGAGTTTCTCTGCTGTCAGCCTCTCTTTATCCTAGGAGTTGTGTACATTTTCTGTGCCCCTTACATCAAATTTTAAGATATTTCAGTATGGTAAGGAGGGCACAGAATACAGAAGGTAGAATATAGATAATTAAAATAGATATTGTTTAGTTTGATAAAGGGGATGAATTTTTATATAGATTTGAAAATGTCAACACTTTGTAACAATTCATATTGTCTGGATATAATGTCTGCTTGAGTTTCCTTTTCTAATTCCAAAAGTAACAGCATCTTTCAAGATGCCAAAATCTATTTGAAAATATCCACTGTTTTTCCAGGTTATTTTCTCATGTGTTGGATTTACTGTTTGTTTTTTTTCTTAAATATTTAACTATTTAAGTCAATTATTCTATACTATAAGATGGAAAATGCACATGTGATCTTAATTAGTATTAGACTTATTTTAACCATTTTCTAAGAGCATATTAAGGAATTGTTGATTAATATGAAATAAACTTTTTAATGATTAATATTGGTCTATTTTAAAATATCAATGCATTCAATCAAGGTTGATAGCCATAAATGAGGAGATTTTTCCTTTTTAAAAGTGAGTTACTGGTATATTAGAATTAGAATATTTCTCAAATGCACTCTAGTGACCTTAAATGCTCACTGAAAAATATGAGCAATTTAATCATTTGTAAGAGAAAGTCCATTACAATGCCAGGATAGAAGCCACAAAGAACTTTATGTGAGGATAATGCATGTCTTAAATTGAACATGAATATCTCGAAAGTAAGTACAGTCAATGGAGCAATTATGTAATGGTTTCAGTTGATAATCAGGTCTCCATTTACATTATCTAAAGGCTAGCATAAAATATGCACAGTTATTTACCAGTGACCTTAAATGGTCTCAAGAAGTCTCTTGATGTTCTGCCTGGATCACATGTTTTTAAGAAGATATTTTCCTTAGTTTATTATAACAATATCAGTTAATATATGCATAAACAAAGAAATGTCATACTTTAATAATTTTATGCAATACTAAAAAAAGTGAACTATTTAATTATGTTATTCTAAGGGACTGAAGCAAAACTTAATATTAATTTTTAGGCATCTTATGTGCTTTACATAAAATATAATTTTAGTTTTATATTGTAAATAATTTGGACTATAGCCTTTCATTAATCAAGTGGGCAATCTTTTCTTTCTAGCTAGCAATCTTGTATCCAACATTTGCTAAAGGTGAGAATTTTTGTCTATTTTCTTCACAGTCATAAGTCAGTGCCCAGAATAGTGCCTAAAGATATTAGATTCTTGATGAATATTCATTTATTTAATTAGAATGACTCAGTCTAGCCTAAATAGTAAATTAACTCAAGATAAAAATAATTTGTCATATCAAAAATCAAGAATTTCCCCCCAGTCATACTCACACACAAACATGCAGATTATAGAAATTAATATTTTATCTAGATATTGGTGTTTCTAGAAATGGGAAATTTTCATTTGACAGAGAGTTTATCTACTTCTAATTTTCTACTAGTTTTCTGATTAGATATAAAAACGTAATAAAAAGCTAACCAAATAAACTCTTTTAGCTCTCTTAAATATATTCCTCAAAACAAACAAAAAAGAAAGTTACAGCATTGTTTTCAATAGTACTTAAATGAAAACTATCTCAACTAGTTTATTGATAATATTTACCTTGCTTAAAAAATAAAGAGACCAAGCTCAGCTAAGATTTTGATTTTGCTCAAAATCTTGTTTCTCATTCTCGATTTATACTTATTATCTCTTTCATAGGATTATTTTCTATCTTTTTCACTAAGTAGAAGTTGCCATTTTTACGCTCTGTAGAAATATTTACCTCTTAATTTGAAAGGAAGGTCAAAGCCAAGAAATCTTAGGACTCTCAATTTTATTTTTTCTAAAATGTTACAAACATTATTTTGGATCTACTTCCACTAATTGTGTTTTTTTCTTTTTCTTAGAGTGGATTGTTGCTGTAAGCTCCTTTCAATGTGTCGAAAAATTGAAGTTAATTTTTATATGCCTTTGCTTATGGAAATGTTTTGAAGTCTGTATTGCGGGTATATCTTACCAAAGACATATTCATTTACTGCTACTAAGTGCTCCAGGAGAGTTACCATATTGAGGCCATATTAACATAAATGTCTAGGCTTGAGTTACACCAACAATGAAGGCAATGTGAATTTGAACTTCAATCCTGATTTATGATAGCCTCAGATTAATGAATTATCATAAGGCCTGCTATAGATTGAATGTTTGTGTCCCCTCCAAAATTTATATGTTGGGACCTAATCCTTAATGTAATTGTTTTTGAGGTGTAGTCTATAAGAGCTGATTATGTCATGAGTATGGAGCCCTCATGAATGAAATTAGTGTCCTTAAATAAAAGACACCCCAAAGAGCTTTCTTGCTCTCACCAGACTCGGGATCTTCCAGCACCTTGATCTTGGCCTTTGGAGCTTTGAGAACTGTGAGAAGTAAATGTTTGTCGGTTAAGTCACTCAGTCTATGATATTTTTGTTATAGTAACCAAAACAGTCTATGACAAAGCCTTATTATTACTGTTATTATTATTATGTAAATTTCAATTAAGTTTTTGAGTGACACATTTTTCTATCCTCCATCCTTGCTAGTGAATGGACTCATTCTAGCCACTCTGTCATGAGTAAAATAGAATTCTGGTTTTGTCTCAGAATTTTATTTGCATCTCTCTGTGATGAAGAGCCCAAGATCCCATCTCCTATTATACAGCTGCTAAAACATACATCTCTTTGTTCCTAACATAATCATAGTAGGTAAAATTTCACCATCTACCTACCATTCTAGTTTTCAGGTTTCTTTTTCTTGTAAGTCCCTGAGTAATATTTTTATCACTTTTGAAGACCGGGTTTATAGATGGATGGATAGATGCAGTCAATTCTCATTATTTACAGTAGTTTTGTGTTCTATAAAGTTCCCAAGAACACTGAATTAGCAAATCCTGAACCATTGAAGGGAAAGTACAGGATCGGGTTGCTGTGATCCTCTGGTCACCATATTTTTATCAACTGATCAATATTTATCCTTGTTTTATGTGTGTTTCTTTAAAGATACCTTGTTTAAAATATGTTATTGATTCATTAACATTGAACTCACAGCTAATAGCCGTATAACTCACGCCTGAACTAAACTACTCTAACACAGGTATTTTTTCTGTGAGGCACCTCACAGCCTTATTACACTTAGGAACAATGAACAAGCATTAGAGCTCTATGCCTTGGGGTGGGGACGGAGGCTTTTTAAACAGAGAAGTCTCCCTCAAAAAGCACAAAAATGCAAAAAAAAAAAAAAAGGGACTAAATAGACTGCAGAAAGGACACTTGTTTACCTTATGAAAGCTGAAATAAGAAAACAAAGTGTCATCTTATGTCCGACTTCAACTGGGCATGTGCACATTGAGAAAATTAAATTTTTCATTGTATGTGTCTACAAATGATCAGAAAAAGCACCCAAAAGATATTGATTTGGGGATTACAAATACATTTTAGGAAGTAGGCAAATCCACGATTCATAGATATGGAACGCATGAATAATAAGGTTGGGTGTAGACAAACAGATACATAGCTATAGATGTAGATATATAATATACTGGCATTTCAATTAAAATAACACTGTAGCATCAGGAAAAAAAAGTCTGAGCCTGTATTTTGTATTTTTATAAAAATATCCAACCTTAAGAAAGATATCATAAACTCTCATGCATTGCTGTGGGAGTAAATTGATAAAAGTTTCTGTGAAGTGATTTGGACATATATCAAGAAATTTTAAATAATTTAAATAAATAAATTTAGTCATTACTCTCCAGGAAAACCAGTCTTACCAGATTCTAAGAAATGCGAATGCAGATTAATATACAGATATATTTACTGTACCATCGAATTTACTGTATAAAATTTGGAAAGAAACAAAATGCCCAGCCACAGGATAATGCCTACATAAATTAGATTTATTTATGTAAAAATCACTGAGCACGTATAATAGATTGTTTGAAAGCAATTTAAATTTTTTACTATGGGAAGCTTCTAATATAAAATAAAGTAAAGTAACATGGGTATACATATTTATATATATAATATTATATTACCTATGTAAGTATTTCATACAACTAAATCCAAAATCTTTATAAAAATTGCTTATAAATATATGTTTTCTGTACGCTTATTTGTTTTTGCTGTGAATATACATGTCTTTCACACTTAAACAAAATAAATGGATACAAGGTAATGTAAAATTGCTTTCGGATGAATGATGTTTAGGTATTTGTTGAGTCTTTGTTGATAAAGTATTTTTGGTGGTAGCGGATATCAAGATATGTGCTCAATAATATCCAAAGTCATGAATGTAGAACCACCTGTAAGATTGACACAGTAAATAAAATGTAAAAAGGGTAGCACATGAAATTATTTCCTTTCCTACTTTCTTATTCATACTATACAAAATCCCCAGATATCTTCACAGAAACACAATGTGGTGAATATATACAAAGATTTTTTTAAATGAATTCTTATCGCCCAAATCAAAAGATATAGTGTTCCTACTTTCTGTGTACAGTAAAATTCATTTTAATTTTGAATAAGAATTTTAACAAGGATAATTATGATATATTGTGTGTGTACAAGAAAATATTTATTTTAGTGAAGATGCACGCAAACATTGGTAATGAGGAATTCAAGAAAGAACTATAGAATCACCTTTGAGTTGACATAACTTAATGAGTATATGATAGTTATCTCGAATTTTTGACAATTTTTACATTAAATAGGCAATATTCACAAAACTGTGGGGAAAGAAATCTAACTTTATTTTAAATGATATGAGCGAAATTTTACAGAAAGAATTAAATTTATATATTTTTATATTTTTTATAATTTTATACTTTATGTTTTATAGAGAAAAGTAGTTGGCATGTTAATAATTTATGGTTTGTTCAAATGTTTTACAGACAGTAGATAGTCATTAAATATTTTATTTCTGCAAATATTCTGCCAAGTACAAAACACATTTTCCTCTACTGGAAATTGATTCCTTGAGGAAATTTCTCTGCCTGCAGTTGTGAAACTAATTAATGCTGAATTCCACTCCTACAGTAATATTTGCTACTACAGAGCAGAAAAAGAATGTTGCCAAAAATTATACAGAAAGTATGTTTAGAATTTTCATTTCATAAAAGCTGGAGTAAAAAATAAAATGTACCTCAAATTCAGAGTTAACAGAATTTAAGAATTAAAATATAATTTTTAAAGAACATGTCAGATTTTATTTGAATATTTCTAATTACTTCTACATACTTTTATACATTTATAATTATTTTAAGTCTTATAAATGTTTTGGCAGATATTGAAATGTTATCATTTAAAAACAATAGTATATTTTTGAAATAAAATAGATTTGTGATGTAATTAATTTTGAAAACAAATTTATCTGAAAAAATAAAATGAAGGTTATTCTTTGAATTCTCTCTAGATTACTTTTATATGTTGTATTTACTTTCTTTTTCAGTCTCATTTTTTATTTGAAAATACACTGAAAATCAGTTGCTGATAATAAAGAACCATGAGTTTAGAATATGTGGCACCATCAAAAAAAAACAAAAAAACAAAAAACAAGTCATCTCAATATAAGAGTTGTTCAAAATTTTTAAACAGAGATGAAAATTTCGTAAACTAAGGTAATAAGACTGTTGACTTTGGTAAAAGAAACACTAATTTTCATAATTCCCATATACAACTTGATGGTTAGAGAGGATGATTCCCTGCCATTTTAATCAACAGTATTCTCCATACAAAAATACTACTGGCCTTCGCTGGGACAAATTTAACTCCAAAACTATCTTATTCAACATTCTCAGTTTTTAAATATTATTAGTGTTTTATAAGAAATACAATAACCCCAAATCTGCATCTCCATATGTTGATCTTATAGTTTTGATTTGTTAATTTAGGCTATTTCTTCCTTACCTGCTATTTTCTGAAATTAGGTGACCTTACCCCAGAGACATTGCAACTTATTCTTAAGATTTTCAAGGGACATTGGTCATTTTACCAATCTATCTGTAACTTAGGACATTGCCAATTACATCTTGGCTAGAAACATCATTTTAGTTGAATAAATGTCATTAACAGAAAATGTTCAAATCATTCAGACTGTATTTTACGTATAACACATCTTGACTTGAACTTTCCCAACCTTCATTAGTATTTCTTGTGGTTCCAATTTATCTTTTGGTACAAAATGTATTACAATAAAATGTATTAATATAGCCTTGGCAATGAGATTTTTTATGACTTGCATGTCATTAAATGACTTGCATGTCATTTATGCCATGGTACAGATTTCCTATCATCAGCTATCTGAGAGCTTCTAACATGTTTTTAAAACTTCTTCTGGAGTTATAAAAAAATGTGAGCTTAGGTAGTTTTTTATTTCATTGCTGATTATGTTAAAAATGCTGATTATGTTATTATATTTCATTGCTGATTATGTTAAAAATGCCAGAAGAATCTTGCTGTCCACCACATGGAGCAACTACACAGCTTTATCCAAGAGAAATGTTATACGTAATTTGAAGTTCAGGGAAAATGATACAATTGTTGCTAAGGAGCACTTAATATCATTTTACCATTATTTATCTTGTGTAAAGAGAAAACTTTAGAAATTTAAAGGATAGGAAAGAAAGATGCTAAGTGTGTTTTAGAAAGAGCAGCATCACTGTGACATTTACACGGCACTAAATTGTGTTTACATGGAGCCTCTTGGAGAAAGAAACATTCTTTCTCTATGAATATGTTTTACTATTCCTAAGAAAATAAAGCATGTCTATTTCTGAAGTTTTCTCTTATAACAAGTAATAATTTCAACAGACCCTAGGATATTACGAATATCTAGTAAGAACTTGCTTTCTACTTCAATTAAGAACTTGTGATCATTTCTAATATTCCTACTCTACTGTAATTTTGTCTTTCTTAGCCAAGGTTGTGCATCAGTATTGATTGATTAGCATAATTCTTGGCATAATAATTTAAAATACTCAACAATTTTAATGGATTTAAAATATACTGGTTTAAAGTAGTTCAGAATTTCACTGCCTCTGGTATACAATATGTTTATTAATATTTGACAAGTATTTTCTGATAAAAAAATAATATTTGTTATAATATTCTCTGTGATAAGAGATAGTAATTCTCTTTTAGTAAGAAAGCAAAAAGAGTTAGTTATTGTGATTTCTGTAACTTAGAGAAAGTGAGTGAAGAATATGTGGCACCATCAAAAAAAGAAAGCCCTATTGAGGTTCCATTAAATAAAGGTATTATATCATTGGTGTTCTTACTTTTGATCTCATCATTTTAGCAAAAAATATTATTGGGCATCTCTATTCTCTTTAAAATATATACAATGTTTTTGTTTTTGTTTTCACTTTGCAGTTAATAGGCAGCTTTGTATATCAGGAAAAACAGAAACCAAAGGATCGAAGAAATATACACATAAACTAGCAGTAATCCCAAGGATTCTCTGCAATGCAATGTTGATGATCTCTACTAATCTTTTCCCCTGAAAGAAATATGTGTCCTAGTCTGATCTGATATCCTTTCTTTTTTCTTTATGCTATGTCTAATTGATCTGTCTCTGTGCCTCATACTTGTCATCTTTCACGTCTCTCTACTTCATATCCGCTCTTGTCAGACTGTACTAGTTGCAGCTATAGGGAGTTTTGCCTTTCTAAGGTGCTTAATATTCTGTTTATGACCTTAACATTCACAACTCTATAGTCTTGTTCATATTTTCTACTACACACATTCAGAACACAGTGGAGTTTGACTGATTCACTTGTCAGCATACCACTGTCTTCTAAAAGTGACTGAACTTCTGATGCAGCTAATATAAAAACCCTCCATGATAATGTAATATAAGAACAACGTGATGTTGAATGCCATCTGAAATATTTTTTTCTCATTACTTAAAAGCTTTTTTCTATACCAACTTCCCATCTCATATGATTAAATCTTATTTCTAAAACTTTAGTTAGACCTAACCACTTGACCATTTGAAGTTTCTTCAGAGCTTTGCTGCCTAACCCTTTATGCACTTTTACAGTTAAAAATGTACTGAATGGAAATGTTAATGCTTCAGCAGCTCCTGGGGCTTCTGTGAGCAAAGACTTCTGCCAAGCGCAAAACACTATGTTTGCCATCCTTATACTCTGTGTCATTAAATATAATTGGAATGCGTGTTTTCACTCAGATAAAAATAAACCACCTTCAAGAATTTTGAAAGGTAACAGAGGGAAGAGAATCTTGAAAACAATAGACAGGATGTAACCAGCCTTTATTTTCTAACTATAATGGTGGTAGTACTGGTTCTTTAACCGAAAAAAAAAAAAAAGGAAAGAAAATCAGTATACCTTTTGAACTACAGTTAACTGAAGCATAGCTTTCCTATTCATGTCACTAAATTCCAGACTTCTCTAAATATAGCTGAGTAGAGTCATTGTTCTAGACTATCGTTCAATCTCTATAACTAGTATTTTAAGTAAAAGTACACTTAATTCGTATAGATGCATTACTTGTCTAATAACAAACTGTTCTGGGTGTTGGTTCTCTGAAAGCATGTATCCTATGTATAGATGCTTCTTAGACTATGAATATGTACATGTCAAAGTTTCTATTTTTCAATGAGCAGAAGCTGCTATGTGTTCACTATAATCTATTTGCACTCATTGGACTCACAGATAGAACCAACTTCCCAGCCTCTCTTGTAGATACGTGTGTCCATGCCCAAACACCTGGCAGGGTTATCTGCCATCTTCTTCATTCTGTCTTTAATCTGATATGGATAAATTTGGGGGCCTGACATGGCACTGACACAAAACAGCATTTTGTAGATTATGTTTCAGCATGGATTTCTGAACTCTTGATCCAGAATTCTCATTTGAACTACATAGGAATGAGCCACTGACTTTTGTTTTGTTTTGTCTTGTTTTATGATTTATTTACCTTTTCAGATATAACAGTTATATAATTAATATGGAAATTTGTTTGAGAAGTATCGCAATATTGCAATAAATTCCTAAAATATGAGATATAGTTTAGTGTTAGGAAACAGATAAAACTAGCATTGGATCTTTTAAATCTAAGAGAAGTGTCTTAGAAAAAAGTGATTGCGTGGATTTTTAATTTGTATTTCTTTCTTTTAGGAAGGTGTTATGTAAGAGATTTGAATTAAAAAAAATATATATTTGGCTAGTTTCTAGCATAAATGAGAAAGGCACAAAGAGCATCCAGAGATTTTTAGCAATGAAATCTTGAGGGAAAAGGGACGCTTTTAGATACCAAACAGTAAGTGATAATGCTGAAAGAGAACTTGAGAAGGAAAGGACCATTACAACATGGCTCTATGACAAAGATCGGATTGATAGTGTGCGTATCACAAAACCAGTATCGCAGGTAGACATAAGTTAACTGCCATTAAAATAAAAGACCATGAAATGCAATTTAAAAAATAAAGCAGGATTGACAATTTTATCTAAAAATATTTGTATAGGTATGTTACTGGCACATAGAATTTAGCAGCAAAAATCATACCGACCATCAAAGAAAGTTTAAGTCTGAAAATTACACAAAATTTATATCTGCATTTGGCTCCTAGGCACCCAAACACCCAGTACATATGCAGACACAGATGGACATGAACAAAAACAAACAAATAAATAAAACAACAAGGTCTGTGAGTGAAAATAAGCCACTAAGCCTTTAATCAAACACTGAAATGTGAAGATAGTGAAAGAGAGGTGTTCTGTAGGAAGGCTAAAACTTATATTTACAGGTTAGATTGGTAAGGTCAGTTATAGTCAGTTTTATTTTCAAAATTTCTCACTGTTCGAATTTTTGGCAGGTGTGAGGAATTGAGATTGCATTGGACATGGGGCAGGATTTAGTAACTGCACAACTGGGGCTGCATTTGTCAATTTGAGTTTAACAAGAGAAGTAAGAGGAACAGTTATTAGAGTCAGCGGAAAATTTTCCACCTTTCAACCTCTTTTGCAAGCTTATTTGATGACTAGAAGAGTAGACTATTGTGGACTCTACTTTTTATCCTAAATCCGTTTTCTTCTCTTTCTGGAAATAGAGCCAATATATCCTTTCCAACCTCTTGCAGTTATGTAGGGACACAGGACACACACTGAGTGTGCCACCTCAAGGCCTGGCCCTAGAAACCTCACACCAGCAAGCCTCTTTGCTCTTTCCCCTTCTGGCTTGATGCAGCTAGCACAAGGTCCTTAAAACCCAGATGATAGGACATTGAAACCAGGGTGCCTGAATTACTGATTAGAGAAGCACTTTCTGCCCATCAGGAACACACATTTAGATCTCATGTGAGAAAGAACTTACCTCTGATGAATTATAATATTGGAATTTTATAGATTATGTTTCAGCAGGTAGCTTTGAATAGTTCCTTAACACTGGTACTGTGTTCTAGCTCAGCAATCTGTGTTCTGTGTTCTGCTCAATTGCATACTCTGTTCTGCTTCTCTATTTCTTGACATACTATAGCTTTGGAAAGTGTTATATTATGCTGTGTTGAGCAGAAAAGAAACTTCATGACTGGAGTGCTTACAACAAAATACCTGCTTCCGTCATCAGGAAGAATCACAGGAACCATGCTCTTTCTTATGTGAGTACGCCCGAATCTGTAAGATTTTTGTAAGCCCATGCAAACAAGTATATGCTATTATTTGGGACCCCCACTGACTACCAAGTAGTGCTCCTTTGATATACATTAATAAGAAGTATTTCCATTGCAGATTCAGTACATCGCTTCTCATTTTTTCCTTCGTCCAGGGTACTGGTTAATGCAATTGGCCCATGAGGAAGTTGATGGTCAATGGAAAAAAAATTTATATATCTGCACTCCATCAATTTTTTTAACCTCATTTATTACCACTCTCCCTCTCATTCACTATTCCAGTGATGGTGACATCCTGTTCCTTCTTCAAGCATGTCAAGGTAACTTTAACCTCAGTGACCTTGGTACTATATCTTCTACCTGGAGTACAAAGATAACTTACTTATTTTTATTGTAGATATCACATGATTCTGTTTATGGGACATTAATATTTCAATAAACAATAAAATAAAGACATGGATACTTTACGTTATATTTATTGTATTAAATTAACTTGTTTTCAATTGGACAAAAGCAATAATTAACTTGTATTAATCAAATTTATATGTTCTATTCTATTGAAAGTAACAAATGAAAGTACTATAAAATAAAATGGAGGTTTATTCAAGTTACATAAAATCTGAATACAATTTTATCAAAATATAAACCTTAATAATGTAAATGATAAACAGTGACATTAATAGCATTATTTTCTGATAAAATATTCATAATTATAAGTTAAAATTAAAGGCAAAACACAAATTTCAATAATTATCAAAATATTGAATCATATACCTTTAAGTAAAGCTTAATGATTTAACTTATTAATTTATGTTATATATTATCTTAAAACAAAGCTATTGCAAAATTTTTCACATTTAATGCCAATCTAGTTGCTAATGTAAAGAATTAGCATCATGCTTTACATGTGATTTCTAGAACTCCATATGCAACTTTGAGTGATATACATTTTTCCATATTGAAAATGTTCCCCATTTACAATGCGCAGCTTTTATGAATAATGTGCTATTTCATAAGTTCCTCTTGCTGGGTCCAACGGCTGTACTTATCAGAGTACCCTTTAATAATTAATATATGAAAAGATATGACAAATTTATAAAATATTAACATCTTAACGCTATGTAAGAAGTTGTTCACACATTTAACATACTTTAGTGTGAAAATATTTGGAAAAATGACCCCACACAAGCTGCCTATTGCAGAAACACGATCAGTACTCTGAACCTGAGCCTTCATGCTTTCTGAATTCGCCCAGGTAATCACTTTAAACTCTCATTTGGTATTGCTTCCATTATGCTCTGTGGTTCTTTTTTTTTACTCAGATCAGTGTTTTTAGCAGATGCTTTTTAAAATGCCAATGCAGTTTTCAGCCGCAGTCACTGAGTCAAGGTTTAAATCCAACATCTGGCACTATATGTCAGCACCTGAGGTAAATAACACTTTTAGTGATGTACTTGTCTGGCCCAATAAACGTGTTCATTTGAAACTGTCATTGGTAGATACCGTGATTTATTATAGCTCTAGCTTCTTCAAAATACTTTACCCGACACTGTTCAATAGAATATTTAGACCAAGAACAGTGCTGGATTTTCCAGCACAGTCCTCTCCGTTATCCAGGTACTGGAATAGGAAGAATAGGAAGACTAGAGAACAGTTGAGTAATGAAACAGAGATTGTTTTAAAAATGGTCGTCATTTAGTGACACAGAAAAATGAAACAGAAATCAAGTAAGACAGCCAATAGCTGCTTTCACTACACGCGAGCTTCCGGTCTGTTTGTTTTATGCAGACCTAGTCACTGGAGTTTACCTGAGAGGATTGCAAAACCAGTTTTACAAGTAATACACATGGAAAATATATATCTTTGAGTTTTTATAAGAAATAATTTCCAGAAGCAACTAAGATAAGAAAATGACCACTGTCAGTGACATGAAATAAGAAAATAACTGTTTTCAATAATAGAATTCAAATAGACCAATATATCAGAATAAATAAAATGAATAAATTAGAATAGTCTCATAGACAACTTTTTTGTTTTTGAAAGTGCAGTTATATGGTTATAAGTGACATGCAATAATTTTTGTCATAATAGAACTGAAATACAAAAATGTATTTTACTAGATCCATATGTTAAATAATAAAAATTTACCTTTAATGTTGAAGATCACTATAATTCACATATTTTTATAGGTGCTTTTCTTAATAGCAAAATTTGTTTGCTATCATTAAAAATATAACACTTGTTTATTCATTGTATTGCCTCTTGGTTTATAGTTAGCTTTTTAAAATATTATTTGAGAAGATAAATGTTCTTCTTGGTAAAATATTTTCTGGTACAATGTATCTTAAAAATAACAATCTGGTTATAGTATTATGATGACTAAGTTTCCAGATTTACCAATGGAGGAAATTTGTCAAATATGCTTTTAAAAAGTTTCTCATGCAAAATATATTCTAGGTTACAAAGAATGATGGACATAAAATTCAAATATGGCATTAAATTGGCAGAATTTGTACTAACAAGTTTACAAAATTGTTAATGTGTACCTTGACTGTGGTATGTTTAATGAAAAACAAAATGTGTTTTTTACTTCTACACAACATGCAATTATATATACTAAATGAGCAGAAGGTTGGTATGATGGTGTGAAAGAATTATGTAATACATAGACAGATAGGCTAATGTCATGTTAATTATTAGTGGAAAGCCAAATATTTCTGTTTTATTAACTGTATGAGTGACCATAAAGCATGTCATAGGCTTACCTAGAAGCATTCTCCTTCTGACATATTGACTTAGACATGCTCAATTATGACTGGTTTACTTAATTTAACATAATTTCCTCTGATATGAGTCGTGTGTGTGTGTGTGTGTGTGTGTGTGTGTGTGTGTGTGTGTGTATTTGGGGAGTATGAGTGAATATAAATGTGTACCTGGATCTACTTTGATGTATGCACACAGCTGGAAGACTGATTTTATCAATGTTTTCTTTAATAGTAAAAAAAAATATATTTTTACTACTTCCTGGTCCCAAGTCCTAACATTTAAATCATTTTTTATAATCTTGAAAAGTATCACAGGGAAAGCATTACCTTAATTAATGATTATCCATTAAAAGTCATTAAAGTATATGGTCAACTATATTTCGAATATAGAGAGATGCTACAAGGTTATCTGAAGTGCCAGAGAGTTTCTTAAATGTACTGAGTACCTTTAATGCCAGAAATCAGTAAAGAAAAACAAAGAGTCATTTAAAAGGTTTAGTTACTCCATGATTCTGTGTAAATCTCTCTATGCAAAGCCATGTATTCCTCAGGGAGCAATGCATTCAAAATGAACTTTTGGTTTTCAAAGCAGCCTATTATAAACTGTGTGGATTTGAACATCAAAATACTAAGCTTCAGTTCCTGAGACTAATTCTCCCTTACACAATCAAATTTATGAACAATAGATCATGATGAATTACTTTTAAAAAAATCAATAGTAGTATTATTAGTTTATGCAGCTAAAGGCAAATGGTCAACAAGTACAGAAAGTATAAACCATTTCTATATTTTTATGAGTTACAAGGACTAATAATTCAAAAATATATATACCATAAAGCTATAGAAATAATATTTAAAAAGCTATAATATCTTTCTCTCTTTTAACTCATTTATATAAGTAGAACTGCTAAGGAAACATTTGAAGTTAGCAACAGAATGACATGTAGTAGCTTAATAGTCCTTCAGAATGTCTCTACTTGCTATGGAATATTGTACAAGAGAACTTTAAACATATTGGGTGTTTAGTAATGATAAAGCTGCATTACTTGTTGAAGCAGAGAAAATATAGATGATAAAATTATATTACCTATGAGATTACAAACTATAAACTATTCATTAGACTCTACAGAATGTTTTATCAATAAAGTCATGATCATTTTATATAGTTTTTGCTCATTTTTTTCAGCCTAATCTTATTCTGTTGTTTCCCTTAGAGTTAGAATATTCTAGGATAGAACTACATATTCTGTAGTCTGATAGAATAAAACACAACTGGATCGTTTCCCTAATATTTGAAGAATATTTTCTTATCCTTACATGGTTTCATGTCAGTTTTCCCTTTAAAGACTCTGTTTTGGAGAAGTCCTATGGAGTTATGTGGTAGTCAGTATAATCACTGCGTTATCTCTTGCAAGACCTCCAACAAAAGGCTCAAAGACTGAGAGACCAGGCACATCTATGAAAGCAAATTCAGAAGGCAAGTCAACAGCAAATAGTATATGAGAAAGCAGAGATCTGAGCAGTTTGGAATTAACAACCAAAAAAGCTGGTCATTGGAAGGAGGGCATAGCTATTTATGGTTGTATAGAGGCATGGCTAGTGGATATTTGTGGAAGCTTACTTTCTTTTAAATGTCATTCCCATATTTGAATAAGCATCCATAATTTGTGGCCCCACTTCCCAAGATAGAAGGTAGAATTCCCTACTGCAGTCCACCTGTCTTTGCATCTAGGTTTTAGACATATGATCTAAGTGCTGTCATTCAGAGGCACCCACTAAGTTCAGCATAGAGAAAGCTGAAAGACCTATCACTGTTTTGAAATTTAATCTTTGAACTTAAAAAATAATATAACACATTTCACCTTACTGGTCAGTAAAGTGAAGCCCAGTTCAGAATCCACAGTGAGAAAGAAAACATACACAGGCCAGTTGTTTGTACCTCTTAAAAATTCTATAAACTACCCATATTCTTTAATAAATTTGTTTTTGGATTAAACTAAGTAAATGCACTTATATTTCTAAGTTAAAGAACATGACTGAGACAACATGAGGCCACGTAAATATAAAGGTGTGCCTTTTGGTAAAATATTTTTATCTTTCCTTCCAAAAAGTATGGGTAAAATTGTATTGGAGTGAGTGAATAGGTTGATAAGATCAGAATAAAACCAGCAATAATATTGACTAATTTCTGAGCATTTGAGACTAACTTTGAATTCCTTATATCTGCTCTGGTTATAAGAGGAAGGAACTCAAATTTGAAGTGTGGGCGAAACCCGCTGGAGTCATGGTGTCCTACCTTCAACGATGGAAGGATCCGACATCTCAAAAGGAAGATGGGTCATTCCATAGGTTCCTGTTTAAATTCCACTGTTACTCCTTTAACCCAAAAGTGTTTGCTTACCTTATATTTTTTTAATGAATTTATTTATTTAAATTAGTTTCAAGTATACAATACATTGATAAGACATCTATATTGTTCATAAAATGATTCTCCCAATTGCTCCCTCCCTCCCCTGGCCTTCCACTTAGCCATCATATTAATCTCATATTCTTATAGTTTATTTCTTGCCTCATACTGGGAATTTGGAGAAAAACTCTAAGTAAAATATAGGGTATGTGGTAAAGACCAAGAAAAAGGAAATCATTTGCCAAATACTTTTTCTTAGAGATTTTCCTTAACTCGTTGCCACTTGGCTTATCTTAATCTATAATGAAAATTTAATCTTTATTGAAAGAACACATTTTTTTTACTTATTGTCATATTTTCTTGATTCTAAAATGCACATTTTCCCACATTTAACATTTCTGAAATCAGGATGGTTCAGATCAATGAGGGTATAGCATCTGTTATTATGCCAATGAATCTTCTTATAAAAACAAGAAAATACCAATTTGGCTAATAATCTATTCCATTAATGTTGATGAGTCAGTTATAGGATATTTATATAATATTCATCATCATGTAATAAAATGGCATTATTAATTGTCAATACCAATAAATGCATAAATTAAAATCCCCAAGTGTGATTTGTAGTGTCTTCCATGCCACTGAAGATTAAAGATGGTGTGGGGTCTCCATCTACAACTGTAGTACACTCACAGTGCAGGAGGCTACTCGCTATTCTAATTTTGCAAGGTGCATTGCTGGAGGTCTTTATTCATAAAGAGCAAAACCTTTCTTATATTTGCTATGTTGTCTTTTACATTTTTTTTTGAAAAAAGTTCCTTTGAGACATTAACAAAGAGCTTTTCAAAAAGCAAATATTCACTCCAAAGCTAAAAAAAAAAAAATTCAATTTACTTTTTAGTGTATGTTCAGATGCCAGGGTCTAAACACAATTTTACTAGGAAGAAGTTGGTTTTGGGGTAGGGCGTGTGGTTAGATTTAGAATACAAATAAAGTTACTATTAATTTCATTATTTTTTTTTTATTTTTACAAAACATCACACATTTACTATTAAAGACAAATAAACACTTTTTAATTAATACTATGACTTTAGGCCCAAAATGTTAATATGTTTTATTTATGTGTTACATCTGTGTTTTCTTCCCTTTAAGTAAAATAATTAATTTAATCTTATTAATTCAATTCATATTTATGCTCTAGATTTGCGTTTTATATGCAATTATTTTCACATCGTTCTTAAAAAATGTAGTGATATTGAATGCTGAATTTTGTCTTACTATGTTAAGATTGCTTAGTCTTCTGGTCTTACTGGGTACTATGTATGAATGGAATGGAGATTGTGTGTGATTAACAGTGTTATCAAAACAGAAACTCTGCTGCCTACACCTGGTAGAGGCAGGCAACCTTTTTGATGATACATCTTGTATTAATTTTCTAGGATTGCTGTAACAAAGTACCAAAACCTGAGTGACTTAAACAGAGAAACACAGAAATTGATTGTCTCACAGTTCAAAGTGTTGGCAGGAACATGCTCCTTCTAAAGGCACTACGAGAGAATCTATTCCAGGTCTCTCTCCTACTTCTAGTAGTTTGCTGGTAATTTTTGGTGTTCCTTGGCTTATAGACACTTCACCCCCATCTCTGCCTTCACCTTCATGTGGTGTTCTTCCTGTGTGCATTCTGTTTATGACAACAGCCATATTATATTAAGGCCCACACTAAAGACCTAATCTTACTTAAATATGCAATGGTTCCATTTTCAAATAAGGTCACATTTAGAGATACTGTGGGTTAAGACTTCATATGCAATTCAATCCATAACACACCTCCAGAAAGTTGTGAAATAAAGAAAGAAACGCTATTGCACTTTATAGATTTATAGCTACATTCTCTCCTAGCATTCTTGGAAACTGTATTTGTTTATAAAATGTTTGAGGTTTTAACAAACTTATGACAAAGCCTTTACTATTTTATTCTGATATAAAAACATTAAAAATAAAAACTTGATAATAAAAATTATCGCTAATGATATTAGTTCATTATGTCGTTAACCCTGCTTCTTGTGATTTAGAAGTAGTATTAGGGACGAGTGTGAAGAACGTGAAGTTAGGAACAGCACAGACTATTGATGAGAAAGGATTTGGAAAATTGTCTACATGTGTTAAAGTACTCTTATTGGTTTCGTTAGAAAATAATCTTGTTAAAACTTCTCGATATTGTTAAAATATTTTAGGTATTTCTGATTACTTTCTATTGTCAGTCAACATTACTTTCCATATCGTATGAAAGTTAAAATTTAATTATGTAATTATGTTCTCCGATAGAAAAGAAAATAAATCTTCAATGAAAAGATTTCATCCTGTATATTTTTGTTGTTTTTTCATAATGGAAACTTTATAAAAGTGTGCTATATTACTTTTTAAGTTCAAATAACAACAAAATTTTAGTATTCATTTAAAAATATTTTTTATAAAATGCTAAAACAATAGTCTAGTTTTCTCATAGAGGAGACTTTTTGTTCAGAGGATATTTTGTTCTGAAAACACTTCTGTGGGCCACCTAAATGACTACTACTCATGTTATATAGATTGAAAAGGTCATGCTCAAGAATCTCTTTCATTACACAGACCATTAATCAGAAAATCACTGCCTAGTTCTACTTGAAAGCTTTTAATGTTAGAAGTGTGTGTGTGTGTGTGTGTGTGTGTGTGTGTGTAGTTGGAAACTTCTGTCTGTTTTGTTTTTTCTCCTTACAGTCTCTGATTCTTAATGACCTCAACAAAATTACTTGCACCTTTGTTGGGTATAATTGTTGACAGAATTATGTTGTTGAATTATTATGTTCAAAAATTCTGGAGCTTGATCACTATCTGTGTATGTGAATCCATATTTTTCTCTGCCATATCCATGTGTCTTCTGAAGGTAATAACCAGCAAAGGTAAAACCATTGAGAGACTAGCACATGACTTGATTATAAATTTATTTAGTTCTGAATATAATAACCAGTATACTTGGAAAAATCATTGGTACTTCACTCCACTGGATCAAATCATCCCCTTAATCTTGATCTAAAATTCTCTTGTTACTTAAGCCACTCTTCCACTTTTTAAAACATTTGCTCACTTTCTTTTTCTTTTTTATGAATTGGGATAGGACCTTAGATGATAAGCCAATCACTTTCTATACATGGGTACATAAAGCTATGTTGAAAAAAGAAATCGTTGCTTTCTTTTATACATATAAGAATGTTGTGTGGAATATAAAGAAGACACAAATCCTACTTTTAGACATTTCAAGCAGAGAGAATATCTGCATATTAATTATTTGGTCTTCGTTCTTGCTTCTAATTCTCCTCATCAGTCTGATGCTTTATCATTAGCTTAATTCATTTGTCTGTAATGTTGCATATAAGTTTTATTCATAAAATGATTCTACTCTCTTAAGTAGCTTAACTGTATATACTGCATTAATTGTATTAATCCTTAGGTTGAAAGAAGACTTCAAGTTGCAAATCCATTGCCTTCATTTCTATTATTGTTGAAAAGGTTAAATAAAAGTCCCATTATTATACCTAATAAAATATTTGTAATTTTATTTTATTTGACACTGGTTTACTTTACATTATAATCTCCAAAGTAGAAGGTCAGTAAATGAATGTTATTGAGATAATTTGAATTTTATTCTACTCAGTCCCTGAATAACCTGTATCATCTTTAAAAAAATATGTTTTTTCATTCTTTGGAATATGTTGTTTAAGGGACTTTCCTTTGGCATAATTTACTAAGTTTCTATCTAAAAACACAGGTTTTCTATGGTTCGAAATTCTTGTGTGATAAATATCAAGTATGACAGAGTTATAAATTAATCTTAGCTCACATATGAGAGGGTCCAAATATTATAACACATGTTCGAATAAATATTACAGATATATTCAATTCAAATATAAGATCAAGACTTGATGGAAGATGTCAAGGAATAAAACTCACATCTAAATATGTTTACATTTGTCCAGTATCTTGTTGGACCTCAACATCCTGGAGAGTGGTCTTATGCATACTTTTGAGCCAGTGGCTTCTTCCCAGACTTCTGTAGGGGTGTGGTGAGGCTCATATCAAAAGTACCAAAGTAGGTTAGAAATTAAAACCAGCTGTCACTGCCAGTGAAGAGTGCTACTGGGGAGCCACTGACAGGAACAGCAAAGAAGAAAGAGCAAGTCCTTTTCCTTCTTTGTGTGTTCTGGTGTCTTTCTATCGTCCTCTATTAGCATAACATAACAAGAAGCCAACTGGTGAAAAAGATATGTACTTTGCAGATTCCCATCCCTGGCATCACAAAGTAGGTCATAGATCATTAGTTTTAGAGTTGAAAGAAAATAGTTTAACAATTGGCAGACTAATAATCAGCCAAGAGCTTTATTGATGCCTCAGCCACCACTGTCTTTGTCTTTGTTCACACACTTGTTCTTGTCAAGCCTGTCAATATCCCTCTGGCAATAATGCAAGAACAGTGTGCTTTGAGCCAGCTCAGGCCACTGGTTTCAGTGCCCATATATCCCATCTTCTCTCTGGCAGTGTCGTTGGCTAAGACTCTAACTCCTAATCCAGCTCCAACTCTGGAGCTTAAGGCAATTTTTACAAGATTCTTTTGTACAATTTTTTTTGCCAAATTAGTCTTTAAAATAGATAACATTTTGTTAAAATTTCTACTAGGTATACTTTCAAATGGAAAACTTGATATAGCTGGGCAAATAAAACAAAATAAAAATAAAACATTTTGCAAAAATGAGGAAGATTTAGATCTATAACTAATATTAAATAATTTCGTGAAGTAACAATCCTGCCTAAAATTGCCTAAGAAATAAAAAAAATTAATAAGTAAAGTATATTACAGAGTCCAAAACTATTTTTATTGTCATAATAAGGATGATTCAGTTTTGTAGTATTTTTAAAAATAAAATTGTCCCTCTTATAAAACATTGAATTTATATAAAATTAAAATAAGAAAGTTTAGGTTCAAATTCCATATTCAACAGCTATCAATTATTAATTGTCTGACTTTGGGGAAATTCATGTAACTACTCAAAGGCTGAGTTTTCTCACCTAAAAAAATGGAAATTGTAACAATAACAGTGTTTGGAGTGTAGCTGTTCTTTCACACGTTATAGGACATATATGATTTAACATGAATCAGTCTTCATAGACAAGGGGTTATGATTGTTTTTTAAAAATCTCAAACTGACTAAATACATAAAGAAAATGTATTTAGTTAAGTAAATAAAATATCAGTAGATTGGCTAGACTTTAGTTAAATTTAATAAGAAATTAGGGATTTTTCTTTGTGATTCTCTGAGCTCCCCATCCTTCATCTTTCTTTAATCCCTTATTTTTGCAAAATTTCTTTAATTTTCCTGAGCTCACATAGGTACCTACCACGATGCAAAATAAAAAGAGAGTTTTCTTCCCAATTAAGAAATAAAAGTCTTAGAATTTTATCTGACTTAGCCATCCTAACTCATATGCACAGACCTGAACCCACAGAGGCAAGCAAGAGACTAAAGTAACTGATTGGCTAAAAAAAATCTGAGGAAGTATGAATTCTAAGTTAAGTTTCATCAGGGTTGTTTCTCTATTTCTATGCAGTCTTTTAAGCAACCTGTTGCTCTCTCAGACTCTTTATTTCTGTGGTAGGTTTCCCTCAAGTTAATGATAGAGTTGTCAGTGGTCCAGGCATCATACTATTATATCACAAGTTTGAAAGGAGAGAGCTGAGTTTTTACGACCATTTATTTAAAGTCTTTGACTTCATTCATATAGCAAACTTATTTCATCTGACATAATTACATTGTAGAGGAGATAATGAAATATTTCTGATTGGCTTGGACCAATCACAGACCAATTCTAGATTTGAGAATTCTAAGTAATGTTTAGGTGTCCAGAAATGGAAACTGGTGAGACAACCATAGTATTCTTTGCAATCTCATATAAGAACAGTGATTATAAAAGTGATCAACTAATGTGAAACTTGCCCCCAAAAAGATCAGTAGGAGAAAAATTTAATTTTATTCCACATGAAAGTCATCATAAAAAGCAAAGTTATATAACTGCTTTTAAAAAAAATTTTTTCTTACTTTTTTTCCAATTATTTAAATAATATTATGAGCCAGAATAAAAAAGAGAAATACATTTATTCAATTCTCATTGTCAGTGAATGTGCTGTGTTATTAATATAAACACTGTGATCAAATCTTACTAATAAGAATTACCTAGGAAAAAATAAAATAAAAGAATAAATAGATGTAATATAACTAAAAGCAAAATTACTAGATTAGTGGATATACATACACTCAGCTTTAGTAGATGCAGTGAATCAGAAATGTAAAGCTATTACATCTAAATTTACAAATAGGACCTCAAGTACTGAGGGCTGATCAGACTATTCTGATATACTAAACTGTACATTAAGTTGTAGCAATTAAGATTCTTAAGCTAAAGTAAAAGCAAAAATAGGAATCAATTCCTTAAGAGACAGCTGCCTCTAGAACAGTGTGGATCTATTTGCTTTTAGCAAAATATTTGTATCAATATTGTACAGTTACAAAAATCAGAATATTTCCTTCTCATAACATCTCCTTCCATCCTTGTAAAGACAGATGTATGTTTAGCCTGTAATGTGTTGTTTAAATGCTGCCAAATGCTTTAGCTTGCCTTTATCACTTACCTCTTTATGCTTTTCTCATTGGATTTCACTTACTATTAAAAAACCAGGGGAATCGTGATGCCATATGGCAAACAGTAAATGTAGATGATGTGCTGTTTCTTGTTTCCAAGAGCAGTGATGTATACTACATTCATCTGTTTGGATTCAAGTCTCAGACTCCCTTAATGTTTTAGCACATGAACTATTTGGTGTCAATTGATTTTTGTTTCTTCTAAACCACAACAATAACTTCTTTATCTTATTTGTATTTCTTTTATTTATTTATTATTTATTTATTTATTTATTTATTTATTTATTTATTTATTTATTTATTTATTTATTTATTTATTTTCGGTACTGGCAGTTTTAAAGTAAACACTTTTGCTATTGAGAGCCTATCACAGACAAGTGCAAAGCATTAGGAAATGTAACCACGCCTAGAACTCAGACTACTTTAGCACCTTACATAAAATAGGCAAATAAAAATTTCAATAAGATATTAAAATATACTTCTACACTGAGCTTAGTTTGTGATAAAAAACTGATATTAAAAAGTCAAAATCATAGACTATAGCAAATATCTGGAGTTTATGTTTATATTCTTATCTATTATCTTTCACCAATTGTTAGTTTTGAAAAATTCCCATCATGACTTCTCTCTCTCACACTTTGTTAAGTGATTTCAAAAGGAGAAGGGAGGAGTGATTAAAAGACCTATCAGTACCAAGATACAAAATATCTGAATTTACTAACAAAATGTGTGAAAGTAGAGGTTTCAGTTTTGGTGTATCCGTTAATTTGGGCAAAGCCCTAGGCCAGTTCACTCTACACCTTGATCCTTTCTTGAAAGTTGGTTGGCTATAGCAGTAACCAGCAACTAATTCTCCCACATCAGTAACCAAACAGAGAGAACATGGACTTTTTACCCATGGTTTTCTTCTTCTTTTCTAAGGGAGGAACATTGTTCACAGAAATGTCACCAAGATAACTTTCAGGCCCCATAGAATCAGGTTATTTGAATAGTCCTAACAAAAAGGAAGACTGAGAACTAAGCATTGAGAATTTTTGGACTTTATAGGAAAAAAAAGATTCTGCTAAAAAGGCAGAGAGTAAGGGAAGAGCCATAACCATATTATTTACTATAGGAGCTAAATTTTCTATTTGCCATTTAAAAGCCATTAGGTAATGTATAAAATTACTGATTTATGAGAGAACAGTAAATAAATATTTATTTGGATCTATAGAAATATACTAAAAGCATTGCTAGAAGTTTAAGGAGAGATTGCCTCTGGGGAATGTTGAGAATTTATCATTTACTGCTTTTTCTGATTACATGATCCATATTTATTCAAAGTAGTGTGTGCATGTGTGTGTGTGTGTGAGTGTGAGTGGCTCTTTTGGTTCTTCCAAAGATTAACTGCATTATTTTAGAGTATCATTGTGAGCCAATAGTTGCTATCAAATTTATTACTCTTAATTAAATTTATTTTTAATATCCAAGAATTTTGGAGTTGAGGAATGCACTGTGCCCTCAGGAACGCTGTACATTCCACACTCTTTTTTATCTAAGTAATTGAATTTACCTTAGTAATTATTTCTCAGGAGCTTACAGCCTGCAGGGCCCTGCCTTTAAAATGGGTCAATGAGAGGTCATGTCACATTTAGGAAGTACAAGGGATTTGGTTGGTTCTAGTGTGTGTTCATGGAATGGTCATTTAATACAAAAGCTGAATTCTGCAAATTGGATTTCCCTAGGGTCACTTCAAATCAGAAAATGTTAAAAAAAAGGGGGGGATGGCGATGGTGGAGGAACTATATTAAAAACAGCCAGAGGACACACTTACAGTGGGTTATTACAAAAAGCTGTTAAATCTCATGAAAATTTAGAGCTTTGCTTTTACAGATCCATTTCATTCAACCCTACATGTTCTCAGATTGTTACATTTTTCTAAAGTTCCCGAAAGTCAGTTAACAGAGAAGTAGTCAAAGAGGATGGAAATGCACGGGCTGTCTTTTTTAAAGTGTTTATGTAAATATCGTGTTTGTATTCATAGAGATTTTAAATTTAAATATTTAAAAAATCAAACCACTGAATAATTTTAACATTATCATCATTACAAAGTATTGAAAAATACTGAGATATGATCTTTGCTTCTCAGAAAATCTAAATATTTTGTAAAATAAAATTACAAGCATACATCTTTGAATATCCTCAAGTATCTAACAAAGTATAATTGCTGGAAGGTTTCAAGTTTTATATTAAAGTGGCTAAATCTGCTATATTTCACACACAAGACATCTAAAAAAACAAGCACTTTTAGATTTATCTTAAGTTAGGATTCGCTGTATTTTTCATAATTTTCTTCATGATGGCATGAAGAGTTGATCGAATGAGTCATCTGACAAAAGCCCAGCAGGCAAACCCAAAGCCAGTTCCCAGTTTATGCATTCGCCTTGAAATGGATTGCAGATATCCTATAAGCTCAACTGAAATAACACCTTTATTTAGCTTGGATAAGTTCATTTTCCATCACACCCTCCAGTGTTAACTTTCTCACTTTGATTTTGTTTCTCTAATTTATATCCTACTGCTTCATGTCTATATTTTCTCTATCTTCCCTAAATGCTTGTTTAAGAATTTTTTGAGCAAATGTTATATTATTCTAGATATTTAGAAACACTATAGTGAACAAGAAGCATCTAGAAGAACTTACATATTTGCATTACAAATGGTGACTGTCTTATACACTTTATCTGCCTTTTGTATTTTACTTCTTCCAAAGATTTGTATTTATAAATGTTCCTTTGGACATATTTAAACACCCATGCCCAGAAAGGATAAGAAGAGCCATCCTAGGATAAGTACAGTATCTTCTACTATAAATTAGAGAGATACCAATATCCATGTCTTTCCTCTCTTCTCTATTCTCTGGGCACACCCCTAGCCCACATTTTCATGCATACCTCTACTATTCATCCTGGGTATTGCACCAGATTTAGCTCTATTTTATTCTGATAATTCCAGATATGTTATCAAAATACAAACATATTGCATTGATCATATTATAAATTACAAATAATTCCTGAAGCTGAAGGCTTTCAGGAAGGTGACCTAGTCTATTTTTCACTAATCCAGCTCTTGCCTCCTATTCTCCAAATTGAGCTATTATGTACTCTATGCAATTGAGCTATTTTCAGATTTCATGCCTCTGAAAAATACTTTCGCCAAAATGAAATAGCTTTCCCCCCACTCTTTCCACATTTCCAAGCATCCTTTTAGATTATACCAAATGATCTTTTTTCCATTTAGGATTCTTCGATTCTCTAAGCTTAAAAATGACTACTTTCTGTGAACTTCTATAGCATTGTACTTAGCTTTTATTTCTTGAGACACATTCTTTTCTCTCTTCTGTATTACAGATAGTTATCCCTACTTTATATTCTTTAGTTAACTCCAAACTTCCAGAAACTAGGGCGTCAGAAGACTAAAGTATAAATAATTTCTTACTCTTCTCATTAGATGAAGAAAATAACTTTTGATAACATGTAATAATACCATCAGAAGAGAGAAAGGAGAATTAATTTTATTTTCTTCATGTGTCTTGGTTGGAAATTAGGATATATAATTCTAGAAGGTAGCAAATAAATGAATCGTATTCAATTATAACCGGTTAAGACAGGTCCAAAATTTAATCTCATTGTTGTCTAATTTTTAAACCTTTGGTTCATAATAATTTGCTCACTTTTTAAGAAAGAAGTTAAAATAAACTTGCAGTCTACATCCAATACTCAACTTTTTTTGTTTGTTTTTTAAAAAGTAATTGTTGAGTGGCTGAACATGCAAGTGCATGTATCTTCTAGGTTTTTCAGGGGAAAAGAAATGAGGATAAATTCTTGAGATGGAAATTTTGCAATACTGAGATTTCTTGAGAACATTCAAGGTCAAAACGTATTCCTGGTTTTAAAGCTCAACGTATCTATAATATGATATCTTTGCCTCAGTTAAATCTATACATGCAATTTAAGGCATGAGTTATTTTTTTCCTGCTTCAAATATTCCCCAGCAAAACTTTGAAAGTAGAAAATGCATCCTGGTAATAGTTCATAAAGACAAAAAGCCCAAGTAAACTATTGTAATACAACCATATTTATGGACAAAATATTTCACCCACTACATTCCAAATTTTATGCATATTTTCTAATTTTCATCTTACTTGATGGCAGCATTAAATACAGTTAACTTCTTTTTTTGCTTGCCTTTGTTTCTATCACTACCTAGTCTTGCTTTTGTGTTTATCTCTATGTGACTTTCATATTTTTAAATTATTTTTTCAGTTCCTTCTTTTCTAACCAACTCTCGAGGGGATGGGAGATTTTGAATGTTCTGCTTTGGGCTCTCTAATCACTTAACATTTTCTTCCTAAGTTATCTTATCCCCAAAGTGCATTTCTATTCAAAAGGGTCTTTTGATTTTCTGCAGATATATATCTGTGCATTTAATACATGCATTTGAATTCTCATAGGCCTCGACTAGGCAAATTTAGTGTATTCCACATCACATTACTTTCTCTTGATTGGTTTCCTAACTCTTTAAAAGGCACTATCGTCTTCTAAATCAAACCAGATGTTTGAGACTCATGTTTGATGACCTGCTCCTTTCAACAAGTTAGGACAATTCTAGCATCTCAATATCCCAAATCATCCATATCTCCCTCTCTCCACAATGCCCAACCCTGAATCAAACTCTTCTTTATCACTCCTAACATGTCTCACAGGATCCACTATTGCTCAACAACCAATACTTTTTTTTTCTCTGTAATGCAATGTGAGTGAACTTTAAAATTCAAATATAATTATACAATAACCTTGCTTAAAACATTTCAGAGGTTATCTCCTTTCCTTTGTATGAAGTTTAATATTTACAAGTTGTCTGGAAACTCCAATACTTGCTTTCTTTTCAATCACTTATATCTGTTTCTTTCTTGTTTCCTATGTTCTGGTTATAGTTTTCTTTCAGTTCCTCAAACATTCTGTGCCTTTCTCCTGCTTTATACATTCACCGGTATTTTCATCTGGAGCACACTTCCTCTCTACATTCATCTGCTCACCCAGCCCCCAGTGCTCTTGCACTATACACATAAGCTATCTAACCTAAATCCTTATTTATCATGACCTCAGAACATCTATGCTTTTTCAGAAAGACTTTCATGATTCCAGTCTAGCTAAGTGTCTCGGTTATATACTTCCCTAATATCTTGCTTGACTTTATAACATTTAATCATATGTTCTATATCTGCATTCTCAGCTACATTGTAATTTCTGTGTGAGCATGGACTGTAACTACTTCATGGCTCCTTCTCCAAAACGTATAAAACCTAGTAGATCTGAGTGTTCACTGGATGGAGAAACTAACCTACCACTATATCTTGTAGTTAACAGGCATATAATAAATATTTGGATAAGTTAAGTTTTTGAATTGAAAATACAAAGAAGGTTTTTGATACATGCCTAAATAACGATAAAAAGAAGGATCTGTCTGTGCTTATATCATTTTGCCCTTCCCTAGAAAAACCCGAACAAATAAATAATAATGAGTTGTTGAGATTAGTACTACTCCCTCTTTTAGGTGGTATTTTACATGATTTGTCTTTTTCTGGGAATATAGAATGAAAATGTTAAAGAAGAATTAATATCTTTTGATTATAAATTAAAAATCAAATCATAATGACAATCTATCAATGAAAGCAACTATAAGGCTTAAGAATCATGTATTTGTCTTTGCTTTGTAACATTTTAAATATTTTAAATATGAATGATTATAAAAAAATATTACACCATCTGACATTTTGGTAATTACAGTACAAATACAGCTTATATTTGTAAGGGTAATTTGTTTGAACATATAACTATATATTTAGGTCTAGAATTTCTAAGAAAGCAACACAATAAGAAATTAAGATCTTTGATTTTTTTATATATATACCCAAAGTAGAGTTGGTAGAATAAAGTGTAAGGTAACCATGTTTATGGTAACATAGTTTCATGTTTGAATTGATTTAAGAATAATAACATTATAATTAATAATGGAAATGAGCAAGTTTGTACATTTCAATTTACCAATAACACTCTTATTAAAATTAAAATTAGACTAAATCTTTGTCCAAATAAGACTCTGCCATGGCTCAATCTATTGCTTTTAAGTACAATGTAGTTTAGAGTTTTCTAAAGTCTATTATATCATTTTTACTTTCCCTTTGGAAATAAAGTTCATCAACATTTTTTTCTCCTTCCCCACTTTCTCTCTTAGCTATTATACAGGTTTTATGTTTATTTTTATGAAGGAAAGGAATATATATTGAATCATCTAAAAATATCAAGATTCATGCTAGATTAATAGAACTTTGAAGAAATTTTCATGTTGGAATATTGTCTTATTGTTACAGTCCTCTTGCTCATCATTCAGTAAAATAGTACTATTGAACTTTCTTGTTTCAATTCTTTTTTTTTCCTACACTATTATTCTTCAAGAGATTTGTCCTTTCTTGCTTGCTTTACAGAGATATATTTCTTTTGAAGAGCTCGGATTTCTTTTAAGAGCACCTCTTCTCTTTAGCCTTTTTGAATCAATCAACCTCTAGAAAAAGCTAAATAATTCCAACTTTATCTTTTATTTCTGGTCAGGAAACACAATTGCACCTAACTTATACCATTTCATATTATTATTGAATTAATGACTCAGAAAAACATCATGCTCTGAACAACTAATTCATTGATTCAATCAAGAGAATAACATTAAAGACAACCTTTATGATCCGGTTCCTAGAGATATTTTTATTAATATCAAATAGTTAATTAAATACATTGAGCAATTTTTAAAAAGGTTAAAAGTCACTTATATTTTATACTTTTCTATTTTCTACATGATAATAACAAGAAAATATTTCTCTCAGTGCTTATATAAACATTAAAATTAAAAGTTAATCTAAGGATTTGTCTGCGAAGTTATATAAACTGCCACGAAAACATTGCTAGTGCATAGTGATTGATAGAATAGGGTTGTAGGACAGCAAAAAATTGGGAAACAAATAGGATTCTAGAGGATTTTAGTAAGTATAAGTTAAAAATTTCACTTTTAATAACGATACAGAAATATGAGTTTCTCTTGTACATGGGGGAAATTTTTTGTTGTAGTTTTTTAAAAATATAAGCACTGCATCTCTGGTTTCGGTTTTAATAAAATTTACTGATATAGACATCATGTGTGAGCATCTCTATTGAATTTGAGCTATGAATATTAACAATTACAACCATTAGAGGACAGTCAGTTTTCTCTGAACAACATGGCTTATATAACTGTCCTTTTGCATCAGTTCTTGTACCCTATAAGTTTTCTTTGTGATGTTACCATTTCAAGTTATTCTCTGGAAAAGGTTTTAAACTTATAGTAATAATTAGAACCAGTTCCTATGCCAGATGGAAGCCATCATAGAGTTTTCCAGAAGAGTCTGACATTAGAAAATTCATTAAATTATTTAGTGGTAGAAAAATCACTTGAGAGGTGGCATCACTAGAATTAAGATACAAAGAGAAAAACATTTAAGATAAAAAATCATATTCCGAGTATTTGACCACAAACAATGAAAATAAAGGGTAAATAACTAGGGACAAGGAGAAAATGCCAGTTTAAGGTATAAATTTTATTTTAAAAGGAAACAAATAACTTGAAGCAGAAGAACTCCGAAGAAGGATGGTCATATTGCTTAAAAAGACTTGAAATGTATTATCACTCAAAGAAATCATGAAATAGTCTTCCTTGGAGTTCTGTGAATGAAGTAAAATAATAAAGTGTCCTAAAATGCTCAGGAAAGGAGATAGACTAATTGTATTCTCAAGGTCTTTCCCAGACCTATAATTCTATGAAAACTTCATTAGTTTTAGTCATATTAAATAAAAACTGTCATAAAATAAAAATTCCTTTCATGGTCATAGAAGTTAGATTTTTACCCATAGTATCTTCCCTTTCTGACAATTTTTCAGAAATTCTAATTGATAGCACAATCACACCAAAGTACTACTACATGGTTTTTAAAAAACTGGGTTAAAATTGACTTCCATATATTTAACTAAGGCACAAAATTTTGCATGAGTTCTATTTAAAATACAATCTCTGAGCGTATTGAAATACAATATCGAAAAAACAAACAAGTAGTATATATGAGTATTATTCATTTTAAATGAAATTATTATTTGTTCAGAAATAGGTTTCTTTTAATGATACTTTAACAAATATATTATAACACTTTATAATTAGGCAAAATTATTTTACATATATTTGCATATGAAATTTTATTTAAATCACCTGTGTACCTGCATTCCAAAGAGTCCTATAAGTCCAGCTGAAATGTATTAAGAGTCACCAGAGAAGGCTGATGGGGGCTTTCCTCACTTAAAAAAAAAATTCCTTTTATAGATTTTTAATTGTGTATGATTTACAAGGTTTTATGTGCAAAAAGTCTACATATAAAAATTTAGCAGACATCACTTTTTAAAAATCATTTATGCAATTCTCCAAACAGATTGAAAAAAATGCAAATATGTAAGTACACTTGCAACTGTGGGAACTGTAAACTCCTTGAATAAAATCTTCAATATTACATTTTGTATAGGAGTTATATATTTATTTTACACAGCTGTTTTAAATGCACAAAATTAACTAAATTAAAAACACTATACATAGATTATGGAAATCCGAGCTTAAATAAACTAGCTCTCCTAAATTCTTATTTTTAATTTTTACTAAGCTTATTCATAGACAACTCCATATTTGATTGTAGGTCTTCCAAATTGGTGGCTGTATTTTTAATTCTTATTATTTTAATATTTTCAAAAAATTACAGCAGTTTTATTAGAGAAAAGCTTTTCTTCTATAGTTACATTTATAAAGATATAACTATCATCATTCATTTGAAACACTATAAATATCTAATAAGATTAGTGAGATAGCTTTAAATAATTAGAGGAAAATCACAAACTGTTCCATTTCGTAGTTAATCAATAAAAAATGATCCTTAACAAGAATCAAATGACCTCTGAAAAGTTTACCGTTTTGGTAATTGTACTGCTGTTAGACAATCTCTATTTAATTTGATCTTATGACAATATTAGGATTGAATATTAAATAAAACAATCTAGTAATTAAATAAAATGTGTTAATATTTTGTAACTGAAATATCTTTTTTGATCTAACTTTTAAAATGCAGATCTCTTAATTCTCTAATAAAAAGCAATAGTAAAAGTTAAGATACAGGAAATAAGTGCTGAAGAAGTTGTGGGGAAAAAGACTCACTTATACACTGCTGGTGAGAATGTAAATTGGTACAGCCATTAATGAAAACAGTATGGAAATTTCTCAAAAAATTTAAAAAAAATTAATGACCTAGAAATCTCTTTTTGGGTGTCTACCGATGAAATTCGAAAACATTTATTTGTAAAGACATGTGTATCCCTATGTTTATTGCAGCATTACTCACAGTAGCCAAGACATGAAAATAACCGAAGTTGTTTGAATGATTGGACAAAGATGTGGTACATATATACAATGGATACTATGCAGCCATAGAAGAGATCAAATATTGCCATTTGTGATAACACGAATGGATCTTGAGAATATCGTTCTAAGTGAAATTCAGAGAGAAGAGGACAAGAACCATATGATTTCACTTATATGTGGGATATGAAACAGAAAGTAACAAATGAACAAATAAAACAAATGAACTCTTAGAAACAGACAACAGAATGGTGGTTACCAGAAGGAGAGAGGGTGAAGGTAAGATGAAGAAAAAAAAGAGGTCAAATATCTGGTTAAGGAAGGGGACTAGACTTTGGATAGTGAGCACACAATGGAGTATACATATGATATGTTAAAAAATTGTACACCTGAAACTTATATAATGTTACCCCAATAAATTTAATTTTTAGAAAAGATACAATAAAGAAAAAAAAGGAAATGAGAAAAAGAAAGGAATGATTTGTAAAGAAAATAATTTTTAAACTATAAAATATATATTCTAAAGATAAATACAATATGCTATTTTGTGTTGTAGTAGAAGGATTTGTCATTTTATGACATATTTTATAAAACATCTCTTATTGTGAACAAAATTAGTAGGTTCTTTTTATATTGCTTCAAGTGAAAACATAATTAAACATATTCTTATATATTTTTAAGATACAGTAATTTAAAGCAATAACCAGATAATAATGTTATTGGTTTCCAACATTTTCTATCTATCTGACACCTTTTCTTGAATATTTTAATACATCTAATAGAAATGAAGATTCTCTCCTACCATTTCACATTTGGCGTTAGAGGAAAATAAAAAGTTCCATTTATAACCATGTTCACTAGGCAGGACTAGACATTGCTTTTCTTAGTATGTTGACTTTTCTTTATTTACTATGTGAGTGACATTGAGGATATCCAAATATATCTTTTCCCTTCTTATTTAAAACCAGCTTTTGTCTATTGTTCTTTAGAAATATTATAACATAGCAAATTTACGTATCCTTTGACATCGATCAAGATATAAATCCTAAAGAATAATTCTTAGGTTCAGCCCCTCCTCGATCTGAAATTTATAAAAATACATACCCTACCAATAAAAATTTAAGCCCCCCTGTTTTTAAGTGAAAAGTTGCAATAACATTGCCCAAGAGTTCTCTACAACAGCTACACATGAGTTAACGTCTGTTAAGCAGTCTCTCTAAATTTTGGCGCATGGTACACGGCTGAATAACTAGTTTTTCACTCTGTGAAAAAATTTTTTTCTCTCTTTGGGAGACTGGGACTCAAACTTAATTTGAGATAAATGAGACATTATTAGTAGAAGCAAATTGGGGGATGCATTGTATGTGGAAAAATGGTTGCTTAGTGAGAAAAATTCAAATATTAATAAAATGAGGTAAAGAAGCAACATAACTGTTCAAAATTAAATACATAGCTTAATTAATAAAAGTGATTAAATTATATTTAGTTTATAAAAAATAATGGTGATTTGTTAAATTTAGTAAAAAATACAGCTATGTTAAAAAGAATGCAATAATAATTGCATTAAGATACTATTAAGGAATAATTTTCCTTTTTGAATTTATAAATACAAGATAAACTATATTCTACTATATATGAATATAGAGGAAAAATATACCATAAATTGGTAGTTTTAAAAAATTTGTGTATCTTTTTGAGAAAAATAAATTGGATATCTTATAATAGTATGAAAATGAATCAGATATGAAATAAAGAGTATGAAAATTACTTCATGACTTAAAAATAATTCTGCTGATGCTTTCTTCCCTCCAAATTCGAAATCTTGTTTTATTTGTTTGGTTTGGTTTGGTTTATTGTTTTGGTTTTTAACTTATGTATTAGTTAGAGATTAGTTAGCCCGAGTTGGCATTTTTGGTGCACTTTCCTATTTTACTTAGTTTTAATAACACCTTATAATTCCTGAAAATACTTCACACATTTCATATTTCACAAATTTGAATTACTACTTTCAGTTAATCCATAGATCAATATTTGGTCTTTTCCTGTTTTGCAGGTAATTTTAAAATTTACACTTTGAGAAAAAAAGGAGTGGAGGCCAAATGAATTAACTAATGCATCTTTTTTTTTTTTTTTAACCACACTTAAAATCTTGTCATCAGATAATGTTATCTCCAAATATATCTTAGCAACAGAGCGACTCCCTCTGCTCATTGCATGTTTTGGTCTCCTACATAAATTCAGAACCATGCTCACTTAACAAAGAATTGATTTCCACCAGAGTAGGCAGAATCAATGGATCAACTGTTACAGATTTTACTACTTGTATTCTTGGTCAGCATCTGCGATTCGTTTTTCCAATCCATAAGAGCTTTCAGGCCCTTCATATCTGCCTGTACCCAAAATATATATGTGTGTACATATATAGTAATACAACACTTTAAAGCTATACTTCTCCCATTAACGCCACTTCCTATTTCTCCAGGTATTTTAATTAATTTTGAATAATGTAAAATATAACTATTTTCATATTTTTCTGTTCAAAGAATTAATATCTTCTAATTATTTTTAGCCTCTATCCAAGGAAAAATTTTATATATTATGAATGAAGATTCTACAGGAAGATGGTTATTCTTAAGTTTATCTGTAAAAGAAAAAAACATACACAATATTGATTATTATTTTTCAACATTGTTATTTGAAAAGATTAGTAACATTAAATAAATAGTGAGATATTGTGTTAACCAGGGTTGGGGAAACAAACAGCTTCAAATATGCATTAAAATTTGTCCTCTTTAAATAAAAAATTATAGTCTTGGGTCTTTTTCTCCCTAAAAACATTCATAAAGTACAAAATATATGTTAAAGAATATTCATTCTAATAGAATATAACTAATGATATATTGAAAACAAATATTCATTTTGAGAGAGTTACTTAAGTAAATTACAGTATACTTGTGTGATTAAAAGATTTAATAATTAAAACAAAAATGTTAAAAAGATAAATGAAGGAGGTGTCCATGTGTGGGCAGGGAAAGAAGTCCGTTAGATACAAAGTCAAAAATTAGCAAACATGAATATGTGTAAAACAATTGCTTTTCAAAATATTATTTTTACTTAAAATATAAGCACGTAAATAAAT
>NW_011888819.1:8351823-8359307 GCF_000151845.1 Pteropus vampyrus
TGTCCTCTTTAAATAAAAAATTATAGTCTTGGGTCTTTTTCTCCCTAAAAACATTCATAAAGTACAAAATATATGTTAAAGAATATTCATTCTAATAGAATATAACTAATGATATATTGAAAACAAATATTCATTTTGAGAGAGTTACTTAAGTAAATTACAGTATACTTGTGTGATTAAAAGATTTAATAATTAAAACAAAAATGTTAAAAAGATAAATGAAGGAGGTGTCCATGTGTGGGCAGGGAAAGAAGTCCGTTAGATACAAAGTCAAAAATTAGCAAACATGAATATGTGTAAAACAATTGCTTTTCAAAATATTATTTTTACTTAAAATATAAGCACGTAAATAAATCCTGGTGAGTCATACATCTTAAATTTGTGATCTTTTAAGGATCATATTGGGTGGTGATATGAATGGTTATGTATGGCTGGACATTTGCTTTCTCTTTTACAGTGTTTTATATCATATGAAATTTTATATAATCGTAAAATAATATCAAGATATTTCTATTTCAAAAAGTGAAAAAATATTTTAATAACAATTATTTAAATGCAAACATCAGTGTTAACTTAAAAAAACAAATGATAATTAAAATAGAAGTGTACTTATTTATTATAAAGATGTGATGATTATGATTTTTATTACATTATTTTATTTCCTCTCTTTTAGAAATAAGTTGAATACATTGGTAAGTTTTTAATAGAAGACACTGTTGCTCTTTTTCTGAAAAATTTTGTTTTTTCTATTTAGTTTTCCTTTTAGGCACTCAATCTTGTAACCGATCACATATTTCTCATTGCCAGACATAGTTGAGTAAATAGTTTCCCAGCTCTAGCAGGCATGTTCGACTTCATGACATGAATTATGTGTACAAGACACAAACTCAGCTCCATGTGTTGCCTGTCCTTGGTTTTCCTTCCCTTCATTTTTAACTTATGTGTCATTGCTTTTTCTAACTAAACTTTTAAAAAATTTTTAAAGTTTCAAATTTACTGAAAAATGTCAATGATAGTATATAGAGTTCCCATATTGGTTAGATCCTGTTTATTTTTAATATTTTACAAAAAGATGTTTAATATTTTATAAATTTATAAAAGATTTTTTAACATTTACAAATTTAACATTTGTCTAAAATAAATAAAACAAAAATTGGAACATTATTAAAGTTTATACTTTATTGAAATTTTCTTAATTTTTAACTAATGTTCTTTTTCTGTTCCAAGATTGCATCCATAGTATTGTATTACATTCAGTTGTCATGTGTCCCTAGGCTTCTTTTGGCTGTCAGTTTGTCAGACTTTCTTTGTTTTTTATTAAATTGGCAGTTTGAGAGTAGTAGTTAGATATTTTATGGAATGCTCCTTAATTGGGATGTCTGATGATTTCCTGATGATTAGATTGGGGTCAGATAAATCAATATGGACTCATTAGTATTTTATAGTTTGATTTATATTCCAATACTACTTATCATATTTTGAAGTAGTGAAAATACATTTTGAAAAATTACTACATATGCAGAGATAAGAATCTCTTGAGTATAGTCTATTAAGAAATACTTAATACTTTGTTCATAAAGGCATATGTATAGGTTAAAGTTTAAATGTTAAATAGACTAAGAGAAGAAAAAAGTAACATTATCTGAATCCATGCAAATTTATGATAGAGAATTCCATTTACTCAGAGCAGAAGCTGTTGGAATCATAAATTGGTAGGAAAAAAAAAATAGTAATTTTGATGAATTCCTGGAGATTGAATGTGGATTGTCATGAAAACTCACAGAAGTCCATATTCTTGGATGGGACACTATAGAGAGAATAAAAGGATAAACCACAAACTAGGAGGAAAATCACAAAATACATATGTAATAAAGAATTTGTATTCAAAATACATAAAGAACTCTTAAAACAAGCAACTAAAAATTGGCAAAATTTCTGAATTGACAACTCACCAAAGAAGACATATAGATGAAAAGAAAGCCTATAAAAAGATGCTCAACATAATTTGCCACCAAGAAACTGACAATAAAAACAAAATGAGATATCATTATAAACTTTTTAAAATGATTAAAATCCAAAATACTGACAACAAGAAGTGCTGATTAGGATGTAGAGAAACAGGAACACACATTCTTTTCTGTTCAGAATACAAAATGGTATAGCCACTTAAGAAGACAGTTTGGCAGTTTCTTTCAAAGCTTTTAAACATAGCTTCATAATATAATCCAGCAATTGTGTTCTTAGGTGTTCATTCAACTGAAACCTTATGTTTATAAAACACCTATAAGTGAATGTTTATAGTACTTCATTCATAATCACCAAAAACTGAATGTAACCAAAATATTTTTCAATAGATGAATGGATAAACAAACTTGTACATGCATAGATAACTAATGAGCTATTAAGACATTAAAAGACATGAACGAATCTTAAATGCATATTGTTAACTGGAAGAAGCCAATCTGAAAAGTCTACATACTCTGTGAATCCAATTATATGACATTCTGAAAAATATAATACTATAGAGACAGTAAAAAAAAAAAAATGAATCACTGGTTGATAAGGATTTGGAGGAAACAAAGAAGAGTTTAATCGGTAAGGCACAAGGAATTTTTTTGGATGGTGAAGCCATTCTGTATAATATTCTAATTGTGGAAACATGAAATGGTGCATTTTTTAAGAATCTTAATTTTTTATAGAACAAAGAATGAACCTAAATGTACCAAAAAAAAAAAAAGTTTTAATCATTTAGATGTTCAGGAGATCCCAAAATGGAATACCGAATGTACAAATAACTATAATATATAAAACAAGTTCACTGACCCTTGAAAATGAGGGAAAATTGGAAGGTTACATGTTAAAGAAACTGTACATAAGCATTGCATTCAGTTTGATAAAGTTGTTTCTCATAGACGTACTGGTTAACAATTCTGATATCAATTATTATGGTCTGAATATTTGTGCTCCACCCCAATTCATATGTTGAAATTCTAAGCCCTCATATGATAACGTTAGGAGGTTGGGCCTTTGGATATGATTAGGCTACTAAGGAATGGAGCCCTCAGGAAGAAGATTAGAACCTTAAAAAAATAGATTCAAGAGAGCTATCAGTCCCTTCAATACTGCCACCTTGATCTTAAACTTTTCAGTCACTAGAACTGTGAGAAATAAATTTCTGTTGTTTATAAACAACCCAACCTGTGGTATTTTGTTACAGCAACCTAAATGAATTAAGACATCACTATATATTTATAGGAGTATTTAATAATTATTTAAGTGGATAATGGATGGTGAGAGCAGTTTGTCATAGTTGAGTGGGAGGTTATAGGTAAGCAAGGAGACAAATGTAGAAAGAAGCTTATAGCAATAACTCAGAATTGAATATATCATTATTAATTAATGCTTACATTAATGTAGATACAGATGGTTATATACAGACACATTTATATGTTTATACATATACATGAGTTGATAAATACACATATATTTTCCTGATGTCAACCAAAAGGGCCTAGAAGCAATGACATCCCAGTACCCATGAGCACACCTTATACACCAGGTCTTGCTTTTTAATATCATTCTGTAGCAAATGAACCAGGAAGCCATGTAAAGATGGCTGACTCTTGCATTAGAGAAGATAATACACAAAGCAGCCTGGAACATCTTGTAGAAACCAAAAGTAAGGAAGTATTTAAACACACACAGGTAAAGCAAACTTTTCTTTGGTAAAGCAATTATACATGATAAGATCTGAACGATGATTACTCTTGGCTAATTGAAAAGTGAAGAGAGGAAGAAGGGAGATACACCAAAATGCTATTCTCCATCTCAAACTTTCAAGATATCATCCTGCAAAAGATGATATATGCTCTTACTATTATAAGACTCAATTCTACTAATCTCTCTAAACGCAGACACTTTTTTCTTTAAGTAGTGCTTTCAATCTCTCCATCGTTTGACATCTTTTACTTTGACTTTGTTAAATCCCTTCCAATTCTGGTGCCGCTACACTATGCCTCATATTAAAGGAAACCTTTCCCCTGAGAGAGAATAGCATGAGAGCAAAACGGGGAGTGAGGAAGAGCACGTCAGAGGGCTAAAAGAAGTCCAATATGGCTGGAGTTTAGAAAGTAAAAGAAAGATTGGATTTGAAAGCAGCTGGAAAATTAGACAAGAAATTGAGCACCTGGTTGGATGTTAATACTATTTACAGTGTAAAGGAAAATCAGAGGAGTCACTGGTTGTAGTTGTTGGGAGGATGGATTATTTCAAATATAACCTGTTTAATTAAGAGTCCTGTGAGAAATTCAGAAGAATGAATACAGTCAGAAGTTGGATATTTATGTCTGCAAGTCAGGGGAAAACATAAGGTCAAGGCTTAAGTTCTACATTTGAGAGTTATCATCCCTTAGCTGTAAAACTGAAGGTGAGGTTTAGGTACTTCTGTTATTTCAAATACTTCCACAACCTTTTTCATTGTTCCTCTAAAGCATATGGTATAGCCATTGACTCATTTTTTTTCACCTCCATTAAATTATAAAGGCATTAAAGGAACTTTTCAGGGATTTTTTAAGGGTAGAGTTTAGGTCTTCTTAATCTTTATTTCTTCAGCATGTTGTACAATATTTATTTAATAAGTAAATGAATCTTTTTACACAAATAACCTAAGTAGAAACTGTGTGTATTAAGCACAGAAAGCTGTGAATTAAGAGGAATAGATATTATAATCCACAAATTATAAAATGTAAACTAAATTTCTGAATAATTATAGCATTTATTCATTGTAACATAATAGGAAATTGCAGCGTTGATGGTAGAAATTATCTCCTGACTTTTGTTTTTCCCCTTTGCTATTAATATTCCTTAACTATACTCCTGACAGTATATCTAATCTGTAACATTGTTTTAAGATACACTTGGTTCTTAGTAGAGTACTGCTTTACTTTCACAGGGCCATTTGGTTTAATTTTAACACTGATCATGGCAGAATACATGTAAAGTTGAAAATTAACTTTCTCTTCTAAGACACTAAGAATACACATTCTTCAAAATCTTTCTAAAGCGTGGAAGAACTTAACTAATATTCATTTGGGAATCAATGAACCCCAAACTAAAATCTTTATTTATAAGGCACATATAATTACAAATTCTTAGACCAAATACTAGATACCTTTTAAGTGCTCAATAATTTTATACGTATGACAAATAAAGCAGTCAAACAAATCAAGCTTTGGGGACCTCTAGAGTTTTGATGTGCTTCTAATAATACCTCATGTATTCCACATAAGCAATCAACCTCATACAAAATGTGAGCAAGATGAACTTGGACAAAGTAGAAAGAAGATGAATAACACCCTATGGCAGTGTAACTTGTTTGCTCTTTGTTTGCCCCCTTTTCTCATCTCAAATTAAAAATATGTCAGTGACGAACAGTGAAAACAGCCTGACAATTTCCTAGAAAACTTCTAATTTAGAAAATATTTAGAATATGCTGATGATAATTTACTCCCTGAAAATATTTTGAGCATTTTGGAGAAGAATTAGCTTATAGAGCTGTAGGTAATCATTGCTAAATAAATGATTGTTGATATGCAAGTAATCATCAGTTGTTTTTGTGCAAGCAAAAGAACTTGGAATGCTTATTGTACAATTCTATTTTTTATAATTATTCATATTACCTTCCTAATTTAATAAACTAGACCAGTATATTTCACAATATGACATTTTCCTACAATATATTATAACTGGTGTCTGAATTTTTGGAAGTTACTGTTTAAGAAATGTTATCATATTTTTTACTATAGATTCATGATCTTATTAGTAAACATAAAATAATAAATGAATCCTACAAAATTCTACCAAATTTGAAAAGCTGGTTCTCTACTTCCAGCCAATTCAAAACAAATAAAACTCAGTTTTAATATGTAATTCATTTGTAGGGTTAATAAAACTTTGCTAGTTTTGCAATTTGTCTCTCTGTATAAAATATGATAGAATGGCAAGTTAGTTTGTTGTGTAATGTTTATGAATAAATATTTATTATACTCAAAACCTATTTGCTTCTTCCCATTTTATGGTCACCTCTACATCTTAGCTCAATGTCCCCACTTGCTTGCTCTTCACTGTTTCATTTTTTCCCATCTTAATTTCTCATCCTAGGTATCTTGGTTGCTCTGCTTCACCTAAATGTTTACTTATATAACTATTTCCTAATTGTATTAGTAAGACATTAAGCATTTGTACTGAGAACTCTCATTTTACATTATTGCAGCTAAGAGCACAAGAAGTAATGTATTTTAAGGGTTAAGAACCATATACAGTATCAATTAACAAGCATGGTAATAAGTTTACATCCCAGCTCTGCTGTTTATTTCCTATATGACCTCAGCAAATTTTTTAACTTGACTTTTCTTATTCTAATCTGTAATATAATTAGATAGTTTATTGTTTAAATCAGAGGATATATAAATAACATGGTGCCCAAGATATATTAGTGACAAAAATAAGTACCTATAATTCTGATTTTGTCATTATTATTTCACTTCTTTGAGTCTTAAAGATGATTTCATCTCTCATGTTTCTCTATTTGAAATACAAATATCTCAGGGAAGTTATTGGTTAAAGAATTTTTCTTTAGCCTCAATGACTGAGCACAAATTCCCAGGGAGAGTTTAAGGAAAAGGAGTGCAACTTAAGAAAAAGATGACATAATTCTTCCCTTTATTTGTGTTGCGAGAATGTGGTTCACAAAATGTTTCATAGTCATCACACCATGGGAGACGTTGAGGTAGAGAATGTTTAATACTATCTATTTCTATCCACATTTTTACCTCAAATGAGTGTTTGAGCTTAAATAGAGCAGATTATATTTGCGACTTATAAACTTAATTTTAGTAAAAAAAAAAAAGTCAGTTCTGTGGAATACACCATTGAGAATTACATATTGAATGTTTTGTCAGAAGATTGTTTTTCTTATGAAAATATTTCCACCCAGGAGATTATTTTTGGGGGGAAATATGGTAAATGATAAATGGAAAAATATCTTCAACAATTAGTTATTTACTTCCCCTAATTAATCAGCATTATATCGTTCTGTCTAGAAACAAACAAAAAGATGCCTAGTCATTCATTTAATACACAAGCTATAATAGTTAACACGTGTTAAGGTTTTGAAAGATAAGCTCACATATCTAATTAGTGGTAAAACTTGGTTTCGAGCACAAGTCTGCTTTACTTTATAGTTCATATAAGCTATTATGCATCTAACTAAATGCCTCTTTACAAACTCTCATAAATTTATTTAGGTGATTGTCCAGTCTTCAGAATTTTGCTCCTAGAATCATGACTAATAAAAAACTAGGAGGAATATATATAATATAAATTAAGAGCAAGAAAGAAGAAAAGTTAACATTGGACAGCAAAGTAAGCAAATGAAGAGGTTGAAAAAATTGTCTAAAACTGATTAGTGTACTATATACCTTCAC
>NW_011888819.1:8359357-8364522 GCF_000151845.1 Pteropus vampyrus
CAGCAAATTTTTTAACTTGACTTTTCTTATTCTAATCTGTAATATAATTAGATAGTTTATTGTTTAAATCAGAGGATATATAAATAACATGGTGCCCAAGATATATTAGTGACAAAAATAAGTACCTATAATTCTGATTTTGTCATTATTATTTCACTTCTTTGAGTCTTAAAGATGATTTCATCTCTCATGTTTCTCTATTTGAAATACAAATATCTCAGGGAAGTTATTGGTTAAAGAATTTTTCTTTAGCCTCAATGACTGAGCACAAATTCCCAGGGAGAGTTTAAGGAAAAGGAGTGCAACTTAAGAAAAAGATGACATAATTCTTCCCTTTATTTGTGTTGCGAGAATGTGGTTCACAAAATGTTTCATAGTCATCACACCATGGGAGACGTTGAGGTAGAGAATGTTTAATACTATCTATTTCTATCCACATTTTTACCTCAAATGAGTGTTTGAGCTTAAATAGAGCAGATTATATTTGCGACTTATAAACTTAATTTTAGTAAAAAAAAAAAAGTCAGTTCTGTGGAATACACCATTGAGAATTACATATTGAATGTTTTGTCAGAAGATTGTTTTTCTTATGAAAATATTTCCACCCAGGAGATTATTTTTGGGGGGAAATATGGTAAATGATAAATGGAAAAATATCTTCAACAATTAGTTATTTACTTCCCCTAATTAATCAGCATTATATCGTTCTGTCTAGAAACAAACAAAAAGATGCCTAGTCATTCATTTAATACACAAGCTATAATAGTTAACACGTGTTAAGGTTTTGAAAGATAAGCTCACATATCTAATTAGTGGTAAAACTTGGTTTCGAGCACAAGTCTGCTTTACTTTATAGTTCATATAAGCTATTATGCATCTAACTAAATGCCTCTTTACAAACTCTCATAAATTTATTTAGGTGATTGTCCAGTCTTCAGAATTTTGCTCCTAGAATCATGACTAATAAAAAACTAGGAGGAATATATATAATATAAATTAAGAGCAAGAAAGAAGAAAAGTTAACATTGGACAGCAAAGTAAGCAAATGAAGAGGTTGAAAAAATTGTCTAAAACTGATTAGTGTACTATATACCTTCACAAACAGATGTGGTGTGTGTGTGCACATGAGTGTGTGTGTGTGTGTGTGCGTGTGTGTGTGTGTGTGAAGGTATTCTTGAAATGTACTGTTGTAGAGCTTTCAAATACATGATTATTTTTGCTACTTTCATGAATGTGAATGAACCGAAGATTCAACATTGACATTCCATTCTGATTACGAGGGGAAGGGCATCTCAAAGACAAAATCCCATCAGAGAATACATATTGCTTCTAAGTCTTCAGAGTTCAGATGCAATAACCATTTGCAAGAGCAGTTTAAGGGATATCAACTGCCATTGAGATTGCATTTACTTAAAAAGGACATCAAAGGAAACCAGAGTTCTCACCACATCATGATTTATGGATTTGGCTTTAATGCTTGTAATTACTCCTTAGCACTAGAGAATGAGTATAGATGTACGAGCTCCACAGAGCTCAAATTCCTGGGAACACAGAGCACTTGATTCTCTTTTGCTGATGAATTCTCAAAGGTATTATAGTAGCAAATAGGTCAAAATGTTATTTTGTGCCTCCAACAAAATGGACAAAACTATATCAAAAAGGTTTCTGTTTTTTTCAACAAAATATTAACCATCCATAGTCCTTCTGATAAAATTTTTGAAAGAAATGTACTAATGAAATACATGACTCTATGAAAATTTTTATCTGGACAAAGAAGTTGATTAAGTAAAGTTAGTTAACATAGCAATTACAGAGATACCTAAAATATTTATAAGTAGGACATGAAACTTTTCCACTAAGTAAAAATAGTAATCATTGCTTCTTTCTACCTATGATGTCTAAAAATGCAAATATTAAGAAACAACACCTTATTTACTTCCAAATGATGTGTTGATTTTATTTCGCTTTTCTGTTCATCTAAAAAATTAGCTAAATCTAGACAGTGCCAGAGTCCGTTTAATGCACAAAGTCATGTTAATGTACATGAGAAATAACGGTAAACATGAATAATAAAGAAATTTTATAAAGACAAAATAAAATTTAGAAATACTCAATATGTGAATGCCAATTCCACAAAAAGGCTTTTCTTGTTCTCCTGACTTGTTCACTGAAAGTAGGACTAATTTACCATCAATCATAATACTATCATGATGACTTTGTATAAATCCTTGCCTCTGTGTTCATTACAACAGAGAGCCAGTTTATTCATCAGAATTCATATCTACCCTCAATTTCTAAGCTCTTATTCATTGTATATATGTGAATATCACACACACATATATACATATCATATATTTTTACAACCTATATGTGGATACATATTTTATATATTTATAAATATACATCGATTTTATATTATATATGTGCATATATAATTTATTATAAAACATAGCATTTATTTCATCTAAAGTTGGAATGAGATGCATGCTCAAGGATATGAATATTCATTTTAATTATTTAAAATACTTAAGAATTTATCTCATATCAGAAATACGTAGAAAATAATTTGAACAGCATTTAATTAACTGCTTTTTAAAAAGGAGGCAAGGTGCTTTATAAAGCTTTTCACAAATAGTAATTATCTGAATCTTTGTAAGGTAGAGTTTCCTTATACTCTAATGGCAATACGACAAATGACCCAAATACTATAACTTAATCAATATTTATAGATAATGATGATATTTGTGTGACTAAAAAATCTGGCTCTTTATGTAACACTGTCTTCCATACAATTATTTATATAAGAAAAGATATATTGAGTTTTAAAAACTTTGTTTTTCTATGTACAAGAAATAAACTGGAAATTAAAAATTAATCTCATTCAGTATACCTTCCAAAAAAAAAAAAAAACCACTTAGGAGTATATTTATCAAAAATATAAACTTTTTATACCAAAAATTACAAAATACTGCTGAGAGAAATTAAAGGAAGTCTAAATAAATAGAAGTATATTTTATGCACATGGATTGAAAACTCGATATTGTTAAGATGGCAATTTTCTCCCAACATATATAAATTCGACACAATTTCTATAACATTTTCAGTATAGGTTTTTGCAAAAATTAACAAATATATTCTAAAATTTATATGGATATGCAAAGGATCTTTTATACACAAAAATATTTTGAAAAAGGAAATCAAGCTAGAGAACTTATAGTTTCTAATTTCAAAATTTTCTATAAAGCTGTTGTCATACCAAGGCAATATGTTAGTGGGATAAAGATAGACATAAAGATCAATGAAGCAGAACTGACAATCTAGAAACAATTTCTTAGTGTATGATCAATTGATATTTGACATAAATAGCAAGGCAAATCAATGGAGAAAGAATAGTCTTTCATCAAATAGGGCTGGGACAACTGAATATTTACATGCAAAAAATTAATTTATACCTTCACGGCACACTATGTGTCAAAATTTATTCAAAATAGATAGTAAAATTAAATGTAAAACTGAAACTATAAAATTTCTAGAAGAACACACTAGAAGAAAAGAAAATACATGAGACTTGTGTTAGGCAAAGAATTCTTAGATACCATATCAAAAGCAGGATCAATAAAATATCAACCATAACAATAAAAATAAATTAGAGTTCATCAATATTAATACTTCTGTGCTTCAAAAGACATAAGCAATAAAATTAAAAAGATAAACCACAGAAGTAGGAGAAAATATTTGTAAATTGTATATCTGAAAAAGGGTTGTAATCAGAAAATGAAAAAAAAATGTTTACAGATCAATAAGAAGACAAATATGTAATAAGAATGAATAAATATTTGGTCAGACATTTCTTCAAATAATAAATATGAGTAGTCAAAATGCACATGAAAAGATACTATTACTCCATTTATATTGAAATATCCTTAAATGGAAAATCTGTAGCAACTGAATTCAGATTACAGGAACTGGATGTGAATCAAATTGAGTAGAAATGTATGTGAGGTATCTTTTGGGAGTGAGGAAAGTGTTCTAATATTACATTGTGGTGATGGTGGAAAAACTGTCATTGATTTATACTTCCAAAACAGGTGACATGTACGGTATTACAAATTTATCTAAACAAAATTGTTTGAAAAAAACAAAAATTTTGAAATTTTAGAGGACTAATATTTTTAATCATGTGATTACTAACTTGCTTACTTACTAAGCAAGATTTAAAAATTGTAAGTAGTAAATATTGATGGATTTGGCTACTTAAAATTAAATAAAACTGTATCTACAAAAAACAAAAAACAAAAAACCACCTTAAACTAAGTTAAGTCAAATGATAGACAAGAAAAACAACCTCATTAAGAGCCAGCGATGTTGATGTATGGTGGACAATGGAGAGAGACAAGTCATGGTACAGCATAGATATGAGTAAGGGCAGCAGCTGGAAGTTCTCAGGTGTCGATATTGCAGTAGTCCAGATAAGACATAATGATGGTTTGCTCTACTTCGGTAAATAAAAGTTCACAGAAAACTGAAAGAGTTAATATTATCTGTCTATGTGGGACCCGAAAGAATGAAAAAAAGAAAGGATAAATCCTATCATTTTGGTTTGGACACTGATGTATTGTGGTGCTGTTTACTGAGATGAGAGATTTGGGGATGAAGATAAATAATGCTGTTTTGTTTTACATAATCTGGCAATATCCAAAGTTATTACAAATGTGCTTATCCTTCTTTCTTCATCATGCTTGTTACCTCCTTAAATCTGATGTACTAGGTTTTCTCTAAGCCTAAAATCCTTACACGTTTTCCTGTCTCACTCCTTCTGGTCATAAAATTCTTAGAGAAAATGTCAGTTTCTTGGAAAGAGCTTACCTTCCACCAAATCTCACTTAGTCGACAACAGAGTTCGAATATCTTTTTAACTACTTGATATTATCATTTTATTTGACTATTTTCTAGATGTCCTCAGATCAACAATGATTATTCACATACACCGCACCATGTGCTACCCTATACTATGGTCCAATGACTCAAGAATCTCAAACTCTAGTAAGTAAAACCAGTCAGATACACTAATAAAGGGAGTGAAATATTGTCGTCAATGTGATGAAATGCTGCAATCATTTTATGGAATCTAGTTTCCACACACAATTTTTCAAATCAATAGAGAA
>NW_011888819.1:8365392-8377119 GCF_000151845.1 Pteropus vampyrus
ACCCAAAAAACAAAAAACATATTTCCTTTGTGTTTGAACTGTAAAGATGTTTTCAGGAGGGAAAAATAAATAGGCTGATCTACCTACATTTGTCAATGTGATTAAAAGATCTAACAAATTATAGAAATGTAGTTATTAAAGAAAAAAAAAAACCCTAATTCTCATTCACTGTTGTTTCTGGAGAGATTGATCAAACTGCTATTGGTTACCAAGAGAGTCTAAAGAAAAAAAGCTGTTAACACGATTATCATCTAATTCTGTATATACACACACACGTATATATATGTAAATATGTGAATAGTGCATTATGCAACAGTTCTCAGTATGTTCACACATAAGATATTACTGATTTTTAATGTTTATATCAAAAATATCTACTTTACATCACTAGCATTTTTTAATAGGTTGATACCAAAATTTTTACATTTGATTATTTCTAAGTTTGTTTTACGGCTTATTTTACTTTGGTTATTTATGAGATTGTTAGTTTACTGTCAGTATTAGTTTTGTTGTTTTGTGTGTGTGTTTATGTGTGTATGAATTTTCAATAATCCTTGAAAATAACATATTTCATATTTAAAGTATATATATTTTCATCTATATGTACTGTCATCTTTATTATATTATTGTCATATTATTTAGATTCTTTATACCCTTTTGTGGTATCTTGTATATCTATAATGAACAGACGGAAAAATTAGTTTTTGTCAAATTCTTTGTAAAATTTTATATTTTATTTCTTCATATCTGTATTAACACTGCCTCTATTTTCTGTGTGGTGCGATTTCCATTAAAGCTGCATTCTTGATCTTTCTCTTGCTCTTTGACATTTTTGGGAGCAGAAAGGAAACATGAATAAGGCCAACCCTTCTCTTCTCTTTTTACCTTGGAGCACCGATTATCCTCTGTAAGTATTCGTTCTGCACTGCTTGTCAACACTGTAAGATTTACATGGCATGTCCCCATCCAGAGAGACCTGAGGTGATCAAGTGCTGCTTGCGACAGAATTAATGTTTGTCTTTTATGAGGTTCAAACTATCATAATAATGAAAGTCTTTGAAAGTTAATTTCTCAACTAACAACTTTTCAACAATAAACGATGATTTGATCTCTATTGCTATTCCTTTAACTTTGTTAACTGATTGCAAATTTAGGCTAGGGAAAAATAGTCTTAATGCCCAATATAGCATGATAGTTAAGAGAGTGGACTCTGGAGGTATATTTTCCAGCTTCTAATACCAGTTCTGCCTCATATTGAGTATGTGACCTTAGGAAAGTCACATAACCTTGATTTTTGTATTTATAAAAGGTGATAATGATTTTTTCTTATAGAATTCTGTTAGGATTAAATCTACCCATGTATCTATCTATCATCTATCTATCTATCTATCTATCATTATCATCGTCATCATCAATCATCATCATCATCATCACCTATCAATTATCTATCAATCATTTATCATCATCATCTATCCATCTATTATCATCATCTATCATCTATCTATCCATTCATCTAATACATGTAATACACTATATATATATTTTCTATTAGTATTTATTGACTCCCAACCCAATTGTAGTGCCAGGGTACTAAAGAAAGACCAATTTTGGAAAACTCCATATTTCCTTCAAAAAAATTATGTATTTATACATATTATATGTGTATAAACATTTTCTCTCTATTTTGTCTGTTGAGATGAAATACGTGTTTTACCCTGAAAATAAAGAGATATGTTATTTGAATAGACAAATGCATCGATAGAAAATTAATTATTAACATCGTTTTTGTACAATTTAGATGTTTATTTGAGGAAATTGAGTCATCAAGAAGATATATAAGTTATTTGATGTCATATACTTAATGGAACAGCTGGAACAGCTACTAGGACTTATGTTTCCTGATTCTAAAGACAGGAAGACAGTATTATATGTTCGGATAAATGAAACATTAGCTGAATAATAAAGAGCTCAGGACTCAGACATCTTGGGCTGAAAATTTCTGATAGAACTTTGTGAGATCTTTGGCTTCCTGTGTTTCTGTTTTCTCATTTGTAGAACATGTAACCATACATAGCTCACATCTTTAAAGTGCGTGTGTGTGTATGTGTGTAATATATTGATGAAGTGAAAGTATATGTGCATATATATGTTTGTGTATGTATATTTAAGCACATTTTTGTTTGTGTGTCTGTGTATGAATGTATATCATATTGTCAGGGAATAATAACTTTTATTTATGCTAGAACAGAAAAATTTAGAATATAAACAAATATTTTTGAAACAGAAATAATCAAAAAGACATGTTTATTCTGATAATTTGATAAGTACAATACTCTTGATATTTCAAATAATATCATAGTATTTACACAGATTAAGCAGAACAGAGTTATATGAATAATACTTCCCCTGACTAATCATTATAAATGCATCTAATTATTGCTATGGGACAAATTATAATTGAATAGGATTTAAATGTTTATATTTAACATCTACTTACGTAGTTACATCCAGTGAGGAATACATATCTCAATACCTATAATACTTCTTGAAATAGAGTTGCCTAATGAAGTCTTTATGAAGTTCACATAATTATTAGTTGGAAGCACAATATGAATTTTCTAATAACTTTTCAGTCATAACTTAAAGTGATAGAAATATGACACTGAAATGGATGTACTGTCATGGATTCTCATGACTGTTACTTTCAAGAGATTATGACACTGATGGTTTTTAATCATTTGGTTAAAAGGAAAAAAAAAAACCCTTCTCTTTCACCTTGACAATGAAATTGTGATTAAAAACTGATTATCTAACTATGACACAGAATCAATCATTTCTTAACACATGCTCTCAGCGAAAATTAAATTAACATTGAAAAAGAGAAATATAAAAATAGCCTGATGATTACTGTTGGATAGAAAAGATCTAGAGGCCATAACAGGATTTTCGTAATTTACTTTCCTGTATGCTAGGACAGACACATAATGTAATTGTTATTGCTAAAGAGTGGGGATAATTTTTGTCCATTAGGGTAACACTTATCTGCTGCTTAAATAGCCTAAAATTTTAGTGCAATAAACAGCTTGCCTATGTTTTATTACTCACCAGTCATATTATTTCAGATGTCTCTTCTGGAGAAGTCCCTGTCAAGTGGTGACCCAGGGATATCTGTTTATTTAATTGTGTGGCTGTGCCATTCTCTAGTATTTCCTTTAAGACTGGGGAGAAAGAGTCCATGATATCCAGGGAGATTTTAGGGATCAAGGCTAGAAAGAGCTAGAATTAGGGTCCAAACCTTGATATCTAAATGGCTGGAACTAATCAGTTTCCAATTTTTCACTGCAAGGAAGGTGGGAAATGTAGTCTTCATACATTTCCAGTGAGACCTTCCTATAAGACTAAGCAAAAAATGGGATTGGGGAGATCTAATTACAATGAGAATAAGTTCCTGAAATATTTTTATTATTTATTATGTCTGCTATTAAGTTATATTTGAAGATGTAACTATCACTATCAAAGTTCTATAGTCTCATGCCAATAGATTTTTTTCAAATGTTTAAGTGAAAGTATTAAGAATTCACAATCTCAGAAAAACCACTTTGTCCCTGGCTCAAGGTCTTATATTTATGTTGTCAGTGTCATCTCAGCTCTCAGTACTAAGTCTTTATTTTTTCTTGAGTAATCTCAATAATCTTCCATACCTATTACCTTCGATAACAGTTTTTTAAGTAACCAGTCCTTCTGGCAACAGTATTTTTTACTGCATTTGAGAAAAAAATATTTTGTTTTTTAAAAAATAAATTTGTATGCTCCTGTTTTATAGTGTTTCCATTAAAAATATTCTCTAGTAATTATACTTAAAATTGAATTAAGCCAAATATTTAAAAGATTTCAACTTTTTTTATTTTCCTACAACTTACATGTGCTCTTAAAGTGCTTGATTCACAGTTATCAAATATTCTGAATTACAGAGGTTTTCTTATTCAGACAGAGATGGTAATTTTCTTAAGGTTTGGAAAATAGATCATAAAAATTGTCATATTTTTCATTTTTCTACAAGAAAATTTCAATCTGTTTTTGGCAGGAGGTTATTAGATAAAAACTACTTTTCAAGTAACTTCACACTGATTCATTGTACTTTAAATAAAGCATTGCTGAAAATACTGTTCTTATGAAAGAGGCTTAAAACTATATTACACCATTCATAAAGCAACTCAGTATAAGCATTTGGAAGCTGTATGCATTGTTTCGTTCTATCCAATAACGAGTCCCCAAAGAACGCTTCAAGATTTTATCAAATTTAATATTAATGGTAGCCAAGAGGAAAGTTTTATAAGTTCATTGGAAATATGTTCAATGATTCTTGATAAACTGCTTGTTTTTCAACGTACACAAAATGTATTTTTATATTTCTCTCTGATAGTAAATTTGTTTGCTTTATCATCAAAAAAGACAAGTTATATAGGTTTCATTTGTGTGCGCATGTGTGTGGCCATTGTTGTATTTATGTTAATCTTTTATGTAGCAGTTAAGATATAATCCAGTTCTGAACATCCCTTTTTCAAGTTTTGAATACTTCAATTAATATTTCCCTTTATTTATCATAACTTTAATTCTCTTACACTGTATTTGATTGTTTTAAGCAATGTGTTAATATAAAGATGATTGATTCAAAATGATTATTAAGTAAAAATCTAAATAATAGAAATATTCTATAAGGAAATACAATAACTGACCTATGATCCAGAGGTCCCAGGCATGGATCTATTATGCCTCCATTCTTAGAAACTCCAGAGCAGATTTCCATTTTATTTGAAATAGGATTGAGTATTTAGAATGAAGATCTCTAAGGTATGCAGCATTCTAGCCCTCTCATTCAGTCAGCAAACTTCTAACTTCTTATACAACACAGCTCAAAGTAGTGTGCAACATTCTGGGAATTTTATCGTTGAGAAGCAGACACAAACTCTTACAAAACAAACAAACAAACAAACAAACAAACAAAACAGAACAATTTGAAAAGGTGGAATCTTCTGTGGGGGAAAAAAAAAGAGAGAGAGATAATGGCATCTAGAATGAAGAATCCCAGCAGGAAAGTCTACAGCCAGAAAGAATGATTTTCAGTGATATTGCAAAAATATCACTGTATCCTGGCAGATGAGTGTTTTATGATGTTAGATTGTAAAATATTTTTCTTTTTCAGGAGTGGGAGGTCAGAAGGACTATAAAATTTTGTAAGATTCAAGGATACATAAAAATTATGTTTGTCTACAGTCACGCCACCCTGAACATGCCCCATCTCATCTGATCTCAGAAGCTAAGCAGGTTAGTACTTGAATGGGAGACCACTTCAGAAGATCAGGTGGTGTAGGTGTAAAAAAGAAAAAATAAAAAACACTATGTTCATCAGATGTGTTATCTTCTGTCATTTTCGATCAGTAACTAAAAGTAAAATAATTAAATTAATAGGATGTGTGTTTTAATTTGGAGATCAAGCTTCCATGTAACTGACAGTGGATTTAACATACAAAATGTAAATATATAATTTTGCCAAAATTGCTCGAAGAAGATTCCAAAATGTAGAAGTCTCAGAGCTACTAATTCAAACTACAAGGACCAAAGATTTTTTTTATTTATTTTTTTTATATCAGTGACTTCTCCCGAGTTTGAGCACATGAATAAGAGTCTAGGCAGCAGCAGTTAAGTGGCCTAAAACTCCCAACTTCTCATCCATCCAAGTTTGCTAAACCATTCACTCTATATTCAGCAGTTGTAGTAGATACAAGAGAAATCAAAAAGATTCCTGTTCTCAAGGAACTCATGGTTGAAAAAGTACATTCAGACTTGTAAACAAATAAGTGCAGTAAAACATTACTATCAGGGTGATTTAAACTGAATACATTAAGAGCTCTTTATAAAGGAGAGAATGGTTATTTTACCTGGAGAACATATGGGTAGGGAGAAAATCTCAGAGAGTTCAAATGCTTCTCCATTTAATATTTCTCTTTATCTGCTTTTGTTGGAGAAGTGAACAAATTTTCACAAAAAAGCACACTTTTTTGAATTTACAAGGAATTTGCTTCTCACATATATATTTATTTATTTAGCCCCTACTTAGTTTACTGAGACCTACTTTGTCATGGGACATGAGTATTGGGACCTGGAAATTATTAACACATGTTTTCTGACTTCGAATGCTGATGATTTTAAGACAAAATACAGTATAGTATCCTTTGAATATTTATTTACACAGCCCACAAGGACCCTTAAATTAGGCAACATACAATTAGAGTATGTAGAGTGTGTGACTCCCAGCATCTATACTTGAGAGTGAAGGTCAGCGCTAGAAATAGGCAAAGTGTTCTGATAGGCTTATCAGACCATTGTCAAATCGGCAGATGCATGGGAAAAGTAAAAAGAGGTTAATAATACTACACTGCTATGGAATTCAGTTTTTTCCTTTCTTTATCCTACTTTCTAATTTTCTCTTTGTGTTTGCCTTTGTCACACAGAGTGATTTAGCATGGATGAGCTTGCTAGACTTTTTCCAATGAAAAACACATGTAACTTCTCAGTTAATATCACGGATGCATCCCTGTATTATCTACTGACTAGAGGAAAATACTTAGTGGATTTCTCCATGTATTTCACTTATTCATTAATAAATTGGACCTTATAAAACTAGATCATATTAATGATTAAATTAAAAGTTTCTAAGGTGAGGAACTTCAAACAGGACTGTACAGTACTTAATAACATGCATTTCCAAACATACTACTGTAGCATCTGTATAGGTTGGTGTATAGAAATTCTGCTTCAGAATGCTATTTTAAGGAGACGTAAGGCCATAAAGTTTTAAAATTTGAGTAAATTAAATTTTGTGTGCATGCAAGTGACAATTAAACAAAAGTTTTACATGGGAAGGGTATAAAAAACGGCATCTACAATGTGAAGTACAACCCCTAGACTAATTTGAAAAAATAAATCATCATTCTTAAACAAATTTCTATGTAATAATTGAATCGAGTGAAACTTAAAAAAAATTTTATTATACATTAAAACATTTTATTTCATCTTGAAAAGCAGATAAAAACAAAATTAATAGTTTGATAACGAAGTAAAGCCAATCACGCTAGGAAAGATACAAATGTATGTACTAAAAACATTTAATTTTTATGGTCATAGTTCTCATTGCTTTTTGAGGACTATTAAGATCTAAATTTGAAATTGTCTTTGTTTCTTCAAAAGCACTTCATTCTACTTAAAGAACCATAAACATCATGTGAATATTTATTAAATATGTTGACACAGAAAATATCCAAATAGTCCAAATTCTGAATAATTAAAACAACGTAAAGTCTTTGACTTGTCTTACTCAGGTCCCAAAAGATAAGCAAATTTGCCAGCTGAATCTTAGCAATGTAACCTAATATTGTCTGGAAAAGTAGACTGATTGCAAACATGTTTCTAATTTTTTATACTTTCTGTACCAATAACTTTTGCTCAATTTTGGGGAATGTACCTTATTATTCTGAGACCAAGCACCATCTTGCTTACTTAAAACGGTTTGAGGACCATTTGGATAGAGACAAGCTATCCTAGCTGAAGACTATAAGTCATTTTTTACTAGCTATCCTTTTACAACACTAAATTTAGAGGGGTTTTTTTTTTTTTGTATCATTGTGGTTATAAATACCTTATACCTGATATCAACCTTATTTGATACAAATATAATTATAATAAGCATATGCTTATGCCACAGTGACAAACCGTGTTTTATTTAATTAATGGAAATTAAATGCAAATGTAATATTTATTATATAACTTTTAAAAATTCAAAGTTATTTAAAGTACTTGAGACTTCTCATTTAGGAATTTAAGAGAGGGAGAAAAAATAGGGTTATTAAAAATTCACTACAAAATGTTTTCTTCTACAAACATCTTCCTAGTGGGGAGATACTTCCTTTTGCTTGCCAATGGTAATTTCTTGTCACTGAGCACCTATATCTCTATATTCTGGGTTACACTACTCAGAGCCAAGTTAATAATCCTAATTGTTTTGTTATATCTGTTTAACTCTTGAGTATTTTGCCAGCAGTCTAACTATTCCAATAATTCATTTTATGTTGTTATACCTAAAAGGAATAATAGATAAACAAGTTATTTTCTTTAAGTGTTTTTTGCATGTTTATTTAATCAACAAGAGTTTATAGGGAATCCAGCTCCTATGCTCTATATGTACTATGCTATGCACTGGAGATATATCTGTATCATCTATATAATCTCTCTCTCTCTCTCTCTCTCTCTCTCTCTCTCTCTCTATTTCATTTGTATATCTAATAAAGGTGTCATTTATTGGGAGCTTAGATTGTTCAAGATACTTTTCTAAAGTTCTTTATGGACACTAATTTGATCTTCACAAGGACCCTGTGAAGTGTGTAACCCTATAGTAAACATGAGAAAACTAAGATACGGGACATTAAAATGACTTGTCAATTCAGGGGCAACAAAGTGTCGTAGTTACTATTTGAACACACACGTTCTGACTCAAAGCTGATAATTTCAACTTATGAATTTGGAGAGAACACAATTCAGTTGATAGTATAAAATGTTATAAAAACATGAAAGACATGTGTGAGCAGCTGAGATATATTGGGAGTGCTCAGGCTGACTGGGCAGCAGGTTATGGGTATGCAGGCCTGTGCTATCAGGCAGCTTTAGACACCCAGAGCTCTATGGCTGTTGGGACATCGCTGGTGCCCAGATTGACAGCAGCAGCTGCTACACAGAAGGGATGCTCTGTCTTCTGAACCCATCTATGCAGCATCTACACAATATTAATTAACTCTTGTCTGAGTGCAAAACAGGGACTGTTGTGCTCAAAGTAAATATTGTAGAAAATCCTTATGTAATAAAAACATCCATAGAACAATGCCAAAAAGCATATCATGTAGATAGATTTTTTTTCAACAAATTTAGAAACTCTGGTTTTGAAAACTATTGCAACATTGCAAAGCAAACGTCTATAGGCTTAGAGACAGAAATTAAGTTCAAAGATCATCAATTTAAGTAAAAAAGAACATTATTTCCATAAGACGCTTTAGATGGACAAATAATTAAAGAAGAGAGTTTTTAAATTATTATTTTTTGTGTAATTGAAGATACAATGATGAAGTATATTAACTGGCATTTTGAATTATATCCATCAGGAAGTCACTTTTGATTTCTTATACAACCTCTACAGGTTACATGAAATGTCAGAGAAAACATTAAAATGCTATTGTATAAATTTACATCTAAATTTAAATTTGGATTGATATAAAATCAGTATGTATGAAGAATTAATACTTTATAGAAGAATTGTTCCACAAGAATCATCAGCTTTAGATGTACTAAAATTTATATTTCAAAATAATTTATTAGAATTTCTTTTAATGTTGTCATCATATATAAAATACTCTTAGCCGCTCTAGTAAAAGTTTCATTATCTGGAAGATCTTTCCCCCTCTCCAAAAAATTTTTTTCAAATATTGCTTGTGGTCTTCCATTTGCTAAGAAAAACTGATGTAATTTTGAATTATATCGGTTGAAAATAGAATTGCTAAATGTATAAATTTTGATGACCTGATAAATGAATTTGCAGAAAAGTGAGTCATAAAAATCTTATGATTGATCAGGATATCACATTAATAAGATGTTATTATTTATAATATTACATAGTATCATAACAGTGAAAATATTATTTTTCAATTAGCAAGCTTATGTTATTACTCATGTATCATTATTACCCTTATTATGCTTTATAAATAATAAAATATTTTTAGGAAGAACTTCATCTGTAACTAGCTTTAATGGAATTTTTTTTTAATTAAACAGGACCTGCATTTTCATTTTGCCATGGGATGTGCAAATTATGTGGCTAGCCCTGGTAGGACCAATAGATTGGAATGGAGTTCAAAGAGAAGGAGTTGAAGGAGCAGAGGCAGGCATTATAAATGACTACTGTATGCTGTTTCCATAACATAGCATAGAAATGAAGAATGCAATGGGTCAGTGAAATATAAAAGACAACATACTGCAGGAGGGTGAGGCTAGAGAGGGCACGTTGTTGTACGATGGGAGCAAATAGGTCAGGTTTGTGGGCTTTTGAAAGCGATCCAGTGAAAAGGGAGAAATCAATATTATAAAACAGAGAGATGAGTGCAGGTATGAAATATATAGAAGACAAGACATCAAGGGATCCAGATCATAAATAAAGAAATCACTTTTTTTCTTTTGGTCACAGACAGGAAGGGAGAGATGGTAGGAAACAAGGCAGGTGGATTGTCAAGTTTGGCAATAATAAGTAGATGAAAGAAAGAATGGCTATGTTGTTCCCTGAGGTAATACCTAAATGACTAAATCTGGAAACCGATGCAGTGAAGCTGTAGATGGAGAGGCACTGGGGTGAAGGGCTCAATTCAGTTTTTCTTGATAGTGTGTTGGAGGTGGATGGTTGGCAGCATATTAAAGTTTTGAAATACTTATAGTAGAAAAGGACAAGAAAGTTACTGGAAATTCATAAGAATACTGAGCAACTTTGGCATACATGATTATAGAAAACGAATTTTTATTGACGCCTTTCTGCATAGTTTTATGATTTTTGTTTTGTTTTTGTTTTGTTTTATTTTCCAACAGTGTCTAGAAGCCTAAGATAGGAAGGGTAATACTAGGTGGTTAGAATTCTTTGTGGTTAGAGTTGTTTTACGATGGTGTGGAAGAAGGACAATAGATAAAAGTAGTTCACAAAAATTATTTTTAAAAATGTTTGAAATTACGGATCACAGGTCAAATATGAAGAGATAAAAAATGAGAAGATGTGAGAAGACTAATTAATTGAGAGTAAATGTGCAGGTTAAGAGACTGGAATCTTAATGAAGTCAGAAATTATGTAAAGTGAGAATAAGAGAGTAAGAAACTATGAAGGAGCCTAAGTATCAGTAGTGTACATTTGAGTTTAAGATTTTAGAGATAAGATAGGTCACGCAAATGATCATGTGTGGTCAAGGATAAGAATGACTGAAGTGAAGTAGAGAAAAAGACTAAAACTGAATTTTCATAGGTAATAATTTTGTATAGCTGAGCTAAAAAGCAAAATACAACTATACTTACTTTCTTGAACAAATCTGAATTCCTTAAAGTTAAAAATTACTTTATTTCTCATTTCTTTTATTTTTTATATGTCCCTATCTTAATTTATTACAAAAGTCTTCCATAAGATAACGAAAAGCCCTTATTATGGTTAATTATATCAGGCTATATCTCAGGTTGATTTTTCTTCCCCAAAGAATAAATTATCAAGAAACTTTGAATTCATCTGCATATTCAAGAATTAGAAAATAGTTAATGGCAAGTTCAAAACTGATGCAACTGTGTGGAAGGGTACACAAGGGAAAAGCCCACACCTTGAGAGTATAACCTTGAGAAATTTCTGGAATTTAGAGTCAAAGCTGGAGAATGTCTTGGAATTTCCAAAGAAAGGAATTTTGAGTCTAAGGCAAATAGGAGGCATGTTAAGGTAGTATCATAAAAGAAGAAATATTGCAACTTCAGTCTTTTATTGAGTATTGATTGATCTCTTAGACTGAATTATCCAACTCAGGAAGGTAGTGGTGGAGAGGATTTGTTTGAACAGTGAATTTTATGACAGCCCCAAAGAGCAATAGAGAAAATGTTAGAAAAAAAAAA
>NW_011888819.1:8377169-8383527 GCF_000151845.1 Pteropus vampyrus
ATACTTACTTTCTTGAACAAATCTGAATTCCTTAAAGTTAAAAATTACTTTATTTCTCATTTCTTTTATTTTTTATATGTCCCTATCTTAATTTATTACAAAAGTCTTCCATAAGATAACGAAAAGCCCTTATTATGGTCAATTATATCAGGCTATATCTCAGGTTGATTTTTCTTCCCCAAAGAATAAATTATCAAGAAACTTTGAATTCATCTGCATATTCAAGAATTAGAAAATAGTTAATGGCAAGTTCAAAACTGATGCAACTGTGTGGAAGGGTACACAAGGGAAAAGCCCACACCTTGAGAGTATAACTTTGAGAAATTTCTGGAATTTAGAGTCAAAGCTGGAGAATGTCTTGGAATTTCCAAAGAAAGGAATTTTGAGTCTAAGGCAAATAGGAGGCATGTTAAGGTAGTATCATAAAAGAAGAAATATTGCAACTTCAGTCTTTTATTGAGTATTGATTGATCTCTTAGATTGAATTATCCAACTCAGGAAGGTAGTGGTGGAGAGGATTTGTTTGAACAGTGAATTTTATGACAGCCCCAAAGAGCAATAGAGAAAATGTTAGAAAAAAAAAATTATAAGACTACAGTATTGAAAATATAAGGAAAGTGAAGAATTTATATTTAATAGCAATAGTTTTCAGATTTTAAATATTTTTGCTTAAATATTTAAAAATTACAGAAAATTATCCAAATAATGAGATAGGTTAACATGATATAAACTTAACTGAACTTCCCTGAAAGAAGAAAGTAAACCATTAGAGGAACATCCCACTACTGGCAAAAAGAGGCAGCAGAATATTTTACTAAGAAGATTTATTTTATCCTGAAGCATTCTGAATAAAGATGCAATCATGAGGAAGACATAGCAAAGTGAATGGTTCTCCTTAGCTTGTTAGGCTTTGAATTATCAATGGCAGTTTCAGTCCGAGAAATTTCTACAGCTAATTCTGCAGCTGAACCAAATGTCAGAAAAAAGAGAAATCTTTCTTTAGATGAAGTTTTTACAGACACTAATCAACTCTGCAGGAAGAAGCAGCCACCGTGTCTCAGAACTAAAAGCTCTAGATAAAAATAGATAAGGGAGGCTCTGTCACTAGAGAGAGCCCACCATCAATACCATAATGAGCTGGCCATAAATATGTTCAAAGGGGAAAAGAAATTAAGAGATTCGGAGCATGCTGGATGGAGAACAAAGATTCCAACAATAAGACTTCTTACTGGAGCTGCCTTATCTATAAATTTTGGAATTTTGCAGAAGGCGGCAATGCCGCAAATGCCACTTAGATACAAGATACAGCATGAAAAGATATGCCACTTGCCCCTGCCCCAGCCCCAGCACCCCCACCAATAGTAATTACATTATGAAAAATTTGACTTCTTGATGGGAAATTTTTCATTTAAGTGCACTCTGGTCATCTGCATAGACTGACTTCATAACGAGCTAAAAACCAGTAATGTCATCACACGCCAGAGAGGATCTGGACAGGAGAAAGTTAAGAAATGCTCTATCATTGTTACCATCTCCCAGATAGAAAAACAAAACTATTTTCATAAAATTTTTCTAAAAGTAAACTTTTTTACAATAAACAGTTCTGTACAAAGATTTTAGAAACTTTTCAGCATTCTTACCAGACTCATTTATCTATTCACAGAGTACTCCTTACTCTATTAGGATAATTATCTCAAAGTATTTATTGCTTACCATTGTTCAATCTTATATTTCTCTCCTTTGTAAAATTTTTAAGAGGATAATACTCTTATCTTGTCTACCAGTACAACCTCGGGTCTAGTAAATACTTGGCATATATTATACAATAATTATTCGTTGAATAAGTAGCCGATGTCTCTTCTACCTATTTAGCTTATTGAAGCTTTTAAACAAAAATCCTGCTTAAGATATTGGGGGCTGTCTCCAGAAGGTGCCAGGTGGCCAGGAGCTGGTGGGGAGATACACGGAGGCTTGTGGCAATGGCTATTTATAACATAAATTTTATACAAATGTCTTAATGTTTTAATAAGTGGTATGGCAAAACAGTAAAAATAAATAAAAAATACAAAATCCTACTTAAATATAAATGTGACTGGGAAGGTTAAGTCTATGTACAATTTATAACGGAGTTATTAAATTAGTTCATCAGAGTATGCTATTTCGACTGAAATTTTGCCAGAATTTTCATGGTAAAGAGAAATTAAGTAACACTTTAGAAAGTTTAGGTAAATTAAAATATTTGTATTTTATTTACTTTTTTTTTTTTTGCATTATGTTAGATGCTGTCATTGTGCTCTTTAAAAAGAAAAATGGTCTACAGCCATGCCACCCTGAACGTGCCAGATCTCTTCTGATCTCTGAAGCTAAGCAGGGTCGAGCCTGGATAGTACTTGGATGGGAGACCACCTAAGAATACCAGGTGCTGTAGGCCTTAAGGAAAAAGAAAAAAGAAAAATGAAAAAAAGGGTGGGGGAAAGGGAGGGGAAAGAATGGAACCTAAAATAAAAGGGAAGCATGTGGATTGCAGCAACCAGTGTATTCCTGAAATTCATTTTGACATTGTTTTTTGAATGATACACAAGCACGTTCTTAGTGTCTATAGAAATTTAGACAATATCAGAATTTCAGTAACTTGAAATACATGCTCTCACTTATATATTCTTAACCTACAGAATGATTTTTAAATACTTATTGGATATATATATATATTTTTTTAATTTAAATGACAGCGTCACTTTTAGTTACCTTAAAAGCATCTAGATGTCTTAAGAATGACTTAGAACTGAAAAAAAAATGGTCATAACATATAACATATTGTATTTTCTATGAAATGTCCAGAATAGCCAAATCCATTGTAGAAAATAAATTAGTGGTTACCTATACGTTGGAGAAATGAGAATGGAAGGAGTTGGCAGTGACTGTTAATGCATATAGGTTTCTTTTGGGGGTGACAAAAATGTTCTAAAATTAGATTGTAGTAATAGTTGTACAACTCTGTGACTAGACTAATATTCATTGAATTGTGTATTATAAATGAATGAACTTTATGATATGCGAATTATATCTCAGTAAAGATGTTTAAAGAAAGAGTGGCTCACAGCTAAAATTTCTATTTATATTACTACACATTTATGTTTCATTAATGTGAAGAATAATTGCTACTGCGAGGTTAGATGTTCCTTTATTGATTTGATGCTATTATTAATTAAAATGAATTCTGCAATATATGATCGCATCAGAGGTGTAATTGCTACTTCTAAACCTCCAATTATTCTTAAAATGTGAATAAATCAATTTGTTTATTTATTTAAATAAAATTTATTAAAAATTTATTTACTAATTCATTTAGTTTGTAAATCATGTCAGGATGCCTACAGAGACCTATTAAAATAAATTTTATTTAACTTACTTAAAATTAAAATTTATTTAAATAAATTTCTTTTAATGATTTAAAATTAATATTAATAATGTGAAATAATAAGACTTTATTTGCTTTATTTTTAATGTAATTTTTAATTACTAAATTTTATTCTTTGTCTCATATCAGGAAAATTCTAAAGCATGGGTTCAATACCTATTATGTGCCACATATTGTATAAGTTATCCTAATTTATTAAAATGGTGGTACCTTAAAGCAAAACTTTGCCTTCTCTATTGTATATTGCCCACACAAAGAACAATGTCTATTACAAAATAAACTCTAAATGTTTGTTAACTTTCACTGACTGACTGACAATTTTATTTTTTATATCAGGGATTTCTATTTTTACTAGGACAACTAAAGGAATGATTATATTGTGTGTGATTTTTCCAAGATATTTTCAGATTTAAGTACATTTGGAATTAGCTTAATTATTTTCAAGGTTTATTTTTGAGATGAAAATATTTTAAAATTAAATAGTGTTTGAAATGTTTTATAGCATTTTAGAAAGACCAGATGCAAAGATTAACATTTATATTCAGAAATACTGAGTAAAACCCACAGACTTGGGAATCCCCATACCCCCAGACCCCACATTAGGAAAAGAAAAATTACTTGTAGCTCTGTTTCTGCCACTTCCATCTTTCTTATTCTATTAGGATATAGGAAAAAGAGAGAGTACAAAAACAAAGTCAGAAGAATTATTTAGTGGAAAAAAGAGAGATGAAATGGTAAATCCTCCATGTAAGGACGTCTTTTTGGCAGCGAGGTAAAATTTGCTGACAGTATAGCTTGATGCTGGGAATTAATGGAGGAAAGATTTGACTTCGCTGTGAAACATATCAGGCAATCTTAATCAGAGAACAAACATATTTTCCTATTCAAGAGATTATCAACTATAAAGTTCGAGTATACTTCTGTGTCTTATTTTATCAGCCTTTGAGATTTTATAATAAAGCAAGCCCTGGAGTTGCCAAAAGTTAAAAAACCTCTGCTACTCACATCTTGAGCATCAAAGGTGCTAGAGGTTTCTTCAGTGCTTGAGTCCTTGCAGCCCTGACAGCAATGGTCACAGTGAATTAGGTTTACACAGTGAAAGAGAAACCAATTCACATTTTAATGTTGTATTTTATTTTTTAATGCCCCGTTAATGATTAGTCAACATTTTAGTCAACTTTTCCTTTTCCTTTTCTTATTTTCTTTGTCTGGCTGCATACTGTTTACCTTCTTATTATAATTTTTGTAATTAGCATTATTCATCACATGCAGTGAGCAAGAATGCATGAATAGTTTGAAAAATATTTTGCCTATGTATAGCCTGCCTAACTTTCTTGACTCTGCTACTCACCTAAATTCTGGACATTTGAAGATATAGTAAAACAGTGGACTTTCATTTTCTTATGTTAATTTTTTCTCTTTTATTTCCACTTATAATATTGTGATATTTCTGAAATAATCATATACCTATATTTTACTTTCACAATAATGTTTTAATATCTCTATTAAAATTCACCTATGATTTATCATAATCAAATATTCATTAAATTCTCTAGAGTCTTTCATTGTCTTTCATTATTTTGTTGGTACAAAGACACAAGCTACATTAGAACTATAGGGAACACCGTGCCTAAAGGGTAAACAAATGCATAAAATCAGATATAAATCTATGCAAAAAATTATATACTATGGACTTACCAAACAATATTCCCTTTTCTGAAACCAATAATTTTATAGTTTTTTTTTATTTTCAAATTATTTTGTACAAATAATTATCTCTTAAAGCTTCCATATAAAAAAAAAAAGTATGGCTCTTTCATTTGAAGTAGAGAAGGGAGGTCCTAGAATATTGCCCAGAAGTCTCTCTCCCTCTTTGCCTTCCCTTTCCTGGAGGCACTTATTAAGAAAAGAGGATGAAAAATATTGTTTGAGGGACAATTCTCCATGGTGTTTCCATAAGTCTGTGATACATTTTGTTTAAGACTATCTTTTCAAGAATGTTTGTATATCAAAAAAACCTTGGAAGATAAAACCTCATTAGTAAAGTAAAAACCCTTGCAAGATAAAGGAGTAGAGGGTAGACTTATTTCCTGACCAAGATAATAAAGATAATGTGTCCCGTAGGTTTGTTCAAAGTCCCCTTTATAAAACTGGAAGTTTCCTAAGCTCAGCTATCACACAAAACCACTTACCTGTGCCCACTTCTCTACCTCCCCTATGGGATTTGTGAAGAAGAGGGAACCGAAGCTAACCTGAACTCCTACTGTCATAGTGCCATGATTAATAAATTTCTTTCTCTCTGAGCCAAGTGTTCATGTCTTCTGCCAGTATTCATAAAATTGTGGTAGCCTAACTTGCTAGCTTTTAAGTAAGGTAAAATCTTGGGCTCTGCTTGACATTTTGGAGATAATAGGAAAATGGGATGATGACTGAGACCTGGCTTCCTGAAAAAGGAAAGTAAATAGGCTCCACGTGGCCAGGCTAGGGGATATGAGAATATTCTCCAGGGTCCAGGAGCAAATGTTATCAAGTTGTGGGCAAGGAGTGGTGAATGGTAGAAAAGAACCATTTCTTCAGTACTAACTTTTAATGATGCTGAGAAGTAGGATGTAAGAGTAAAGCAAGCCACCGAATGAGTCTTTCGTTTGTTGTTTACTCTTCTGGCAAGAGGAAAATAAGTCAAAGAGTTCCAAAACTGGTACACAGGGGTTTGGGTAAACTGAAAATTGTAGAAGTTTGATTGAGTCATCTGTCTGCTTGAAATGGAAAGTGTGATTTACTGGTAGAAAGTTGCTTTCCCTCTTATGTCCCCTAACCTTTTGTTCCCCCTCTACCCTCAACACAGCTGATTAAAGAAAATAAAAGCAAAATATTCTGGGGAATACTTTGGGGAAAGGAGGAACTCAAACTTTTATGATTCTGTTACATACATACAAATGC
>NW_011888819.1:8385147-8396363 GCF_000151845.1 Pteropus vampyrus
AAAGGAAAGAAAATTGTGGGCTCCCTCTTTTACTGCTTTTCTTCCAACAAGGCTTATCTGTACTATATTTATTTCAATTTTCTCCAAATTTGAGGCATGTAAATTACTTGCTCTTTTCAAGCACTCTTGTAGATTTTTTCTGTCTATGAAATTATCCCTATCCCAATTTCAGGCAGGTTCTGGAAGATATTTTTTAACATTTACATTTAAACCATTAGTATTAACAAATAGCGTCTTAATTTTTCTACAAATTTTATGTCTGTGGTATTATCAGTTTTGAAAAGTGCAGGTGTTACAGAAAGAAGGTAACATATAAAAGGTACAAAAGACATGTTTAAATATATTATTTTTAATAGAAAATTATACAGAAACTTGTCTGCACAGGTATGGCTCTGCAAAGCAAGAGATATCACAACATGCTTTCATTGGAAGGAGCTATCTCCTGGGTTGACCAAGTCTTTGTGGAGATAGAAAGCTGCTGATGACATCTTCTGATAGCATTCAGAGTTTTAACGGGCCTAAGACACAACTTCTCAACCATTCTCTGGGATATGGAAGGCTTCCTGAAAATATAAACTCATCCATGTGCTTGCTAGAAACGAGAAACAATGAGACTGCATGAGCTTGGAGCTAACATGTAGCAAATCAGAATATTAAACTGGAATTTCACAAGAAGCCCAAAATTTCATCACCCAGCAGGAAATATAGGTTGTAATACACAGGAAGATTATAATCACATAATAAGTAATAATAAATAATATTACTTATTATTGCAACTATATTAATACCTGAGTCATATAACAAAGAACTCTGCCATTTTAAAACAAAAGTGCTTTGTTTCAAAACATAATTGAAGACATGTATTTTAGCTTCAAAAGCACATTGTGCTCATGTATTTTCTGGGAATTAAAAAAATCATTAAATTGACTAGTTGTCTGCATAGCATAAGTTTGTAAGAGACACACTTCCAAAATAAAAATTCAAAACTAAAGCTTATCTATGCTTGCTATGCTGTATATTGGATCGCTAGGCATACTTACTACTAATTGCAAGTTTGTATCCTTAAGCAACTATCATATACAGTTCAATAAAATTTAAATAAATAAAAGTTGTACTTCCTTTACCAGCCAAGATAGAGTAATGGGAATTAGATTTATTCTTCTACTTTAAACAAGTATCAAATCAGACAAAATATTCAAAATAATGGTTTTCAAGCATTGGATATCTGATAATAAAGTTTAATGATCCTTAAGAGAAAAGAAACGAATGAAGGGTGTCTTGCAATTAGCTCGATTTAATGTCAGGAGAGAGTGTCGAGGCCACAGTGCCAGGAAAGGTTATCCATGCGAAGCCTGGGCTTTTTCTGAATTGAAGAACCAGAGCTGGTACTCTGGGAAGAGTAAGGAGGAATAAGGAGGTTAGAATTTACAGTGCAGAAAACTGAAGAGTAGATAGCTAATCAAAAGACAGTTTTAGAAATCTATAGAAGGCCCCCCATAAATTTTCAGGTGAGTGGTGACTAGAAAATGCAGAGAAATAATCGCCTGAAATAAAAGGAACAAAATCAAGAACCCACAAAGAGTGGAAAATCACATAATTCATGGGACATTAAGTACTAGAATACTAGCTATCCTGAAAGAATCAAAATGTTCTTAAGAAACTTAATTTCACCCAGAACAAGTTCAAGAATATGTTTAAGGATAAAAGTATCCATTACTCAATAAAACAAAAATCAGTGTCTGTTATTTAATCATAAATTACCAGATATTCAATAGGCAGGAAAATATTATCTACAATGAAAAGAAAATCAATCAATTGAAACAAACTCAGAAATATTACTGATGTTAAAAATGTAGACAATAATCTGATAATAGTTATTATAACTATATAACATATATTTAAGAAGGTAGACAATTGTACATATCAATTAGACATGGGAAATATAAAGGGAAGATCCAAATTAAAAGTCTAGAAGTGACAATTACAAGGTCTGAGATAAAAAATTAGACTAGCAAAATTACTAACAGATTACATATTGTATTTTAAAAAATAAAATAAAAAACCTGACAGACTATCAATAAAAATTACCAAAAATAAACAGATAGAAAAAAAACCTTAAAAATGAGCAAAGCAGCAGTAAACTGTGGGGCAATTTCAGGTAGCCTAATCCACAAATAATGAGAGGATCTGTAAGATAGAAGAGGGAGAGAAAAAAAAAACCCATGAAAATTATAAATTCACAAAAATAAAATGTTCAATAAACCTCAAACTCAAGAAACATGAGATAAACTGCACTGTTACATTATTAAAAATTTGCCAAGAACCATGATAAATCGAGAAACTTAAAACAGAGAAATTGCTAAGAATCATGATAAATAAAGAAACTTAAAATGGAATAAAAAAACCTCTTATTTATAAAAAAAATGGAGGACAAAATAATAGCAGCTTTCCCATGCAAACAATACAGGCCAGAAAATTGTTGGGCAACGTCTTTTTTTTTTATAAGGATTTAGGAAAAAAAACAGTCACCTCCAAATTGCATACCCAATGAAAATATTTTCAAAATTGAATGCAAAATAATCTTTTTGAAACATAAAATAAAACTAAATGAATTTGTGATCAAAATACATGAAGAAATATCAAAAGCAGAAAGAAACTGATTTCAGTTAGAAATCTGGAACTATACAAAGTAGTAAAGAGCACTGGAAATCATAAGTATGTGGGTAAATATAAAATAGCATTTTTCAGGCAGGTTCTGGAAGATATTTTTTAACATTTACATTTAAACCATTAGTATTAACAAATGGCATCTTAATTTTTCATTTAAATCTGTCTGAAAAATAATCAGCAATTTAAAGCAAAAATAATACAAATGAATTGTGAGTTTTATAAAATAGAAAAAAGGAAAATGTGAAACAGCAATAGCATCAGTGCTGGAAAGGAACAAACAGAAGTATATCGTTGTAAGGTTTTTATGTTATACATGAAGTCGTATATCACTCGAAAGTAAAATGTGACAAACTAAAAATGTTTACTTTAAGTACAAAAGCAACCAGTAAATTAAAAAGTGTTATAGTTAAAAAGTCAACAACGGACATAAAATGAAATTACATAAAATATTTAATTAATCCAAAAGAGGAAGAAAAGAGAAAAAAGAAACAAAGAATAGTTAAGGCAAATAGAAGAGAAATATCAAGATGATCAGTTTAAACTCAACTATGTCAATAACCATGTTAAAAGTAATTATTCTAAACTATCTGGTTTATAAGTTTTTTCCAACTTAACCACGCTCTCCTTTTTGTCCTCTAGTTTGTAATTGAGTCTGCTTTATGATATGCAACACTTGTTTTCATTCATTTCTTTGCCTATATTCCTAATAGGGTCCCAAAATTCTATTTGTTCCAATTTTATGCTTTTTTATGTTTTATGTATCAACAAATTAAAACTAAACACCCAATAAATATATATTAAATCAAATATTTAAAATAATGTGAGACACTGAGTAGTGACAGAAAAGCCACATGAATCTCTAAAGTTTATAGTTGATGCTAGGATGGATAAGTTTTAAAAATACAAAAAACAAGTTTTAAAATTCTTGGTAATATAAGAATTTGACTTGAAAATAGAAAAAAGTGAAGTAAATAAAAATTGAAAAGTGATATAGACATGTAACATTAGCTTAAATAAAAGAGATTTTTCATCAAGGTCGGTGATTAATAAGTTAGAGGAAAATGGGAAGCAGAAGAATGAATTTTATCAGATGTAAAGTTTGGGCAATAAAAGAGCATCCAGTGAAGAATAGTGCAGAAATTCATGGCATGAAATAATACTAAATGAAAATAAAATACATATCAAATTGGAACATTTAATTTCTTTCAAATCTGTCATTACTTTCAAATGAAGATTTATCTTTCATTTCACTTAAGATGAATGTGGGGATTAGATTAAATAGCAAGATGCCAATAAAGCATTATCCTTGTCTGACTCTCAATAACATGAAGCTTACTTAGATATTATTCTTTCATGTCAAGAAGTTCCCTGGAATCTTACATCAAGAAGAAAATAGTATTTTCTGTTATGGTTGTGGCAAATTTTTATTTGGTTGATTGTTCTCAGACTTATATAAGCAACACTCTCAACCAAAATGCAGAACTTGAATATATCTCGACTGGAACAAGTAACTTGCTCAGTCAAAAATAGCACTTAAAAAATCACTATAGCGCAGAGTACCATATTCCCAAATTTTCATTGTTAATCCATTGACACTATTAAACATTTTCTTAAGGCTATATAGCATATGTTTTCCAAAAGTTACTTGTATTCCTTGGAATAAATGGTATACAAAATTAAAATAAAAAATTATTACATACACACTGCCCACATTATGTTTTATAGCTTGCAATATCATATTATTCTTCTTTTAGGACATAACCATCATCAAACATCTTTTAACTCCAATGGTACATCTAAAGCAATTCAAATTGTTTTGAGCAAATGGTAATATAAAAGTGCATGCTTGCTTAGTAATATTTGTAATTGAAAAGATAGACAAAATGACTCACAAATAAACTTGCCTTTAGATACCTCTTAATATTACATAGTTAATGCATACAAGTTAAGCTATGTTTATAGCAAGCATGAAAGCTAACATCTAGATTTACTATAATTTTTAGAAATACATGTTACTCTACATAGATTATAATAAAAGTGAAAAATACTAAAGTAGAAGAAACAAATACAGTAGTTAAATGGGATGAAAAAGAGCACAAAAATGCTATTTTTGACTTAGTTATTAAACTTTGTTTTAATTGTATCCTAATTTCTAAAATTCTACATGTTAAGATAATAGTTTGAAATTAAGAAAATAGTTTGAAATGAAACAGGCTTTATGTAGAAATAAATTTATAACAGAGGATTAGACATTTATATTTTAGTTTATAACATTAAGTATACACTTTCTCACATTTTTATCAGTGAGTCTTATTCTCCTTTGGTAATTAAAAAACAAACAAATAAACAACACTTCATACAATTCTTTTTAGCCCATTTACTCTGAGAGAAATAAAATTCTTAACTTGATAATTTACGATTTATTTTATTAGTCTTAGGGTTAAGTGTATGAGTACTTACAGAGATTGTGTGCTGTTTGTTGAGCCATTTAATTTAAGACCATAAATTAATGCCTAAGTGATCAATATCTACCTAATACACTACTTAAATTGTACATATTTCATTAATTTTGCATTAGTTCAACTCTCTTAATGATCCTGACCAGTATTGAAAGTGAAATCGTCCTGGCTAATGAATGATTTATTGCAAAAATAGTTTACGAAGAAAGCAATTGCTAATTTTCCAGGTCTTAAAAAGATAATATCACTGATACATACCATTTATGAGTTCATCTAAATCCCTCAATTCTCCTGTAATGTATTTCTAAAGCTATCATCCTCCCTACTCTGATTTTGTTTTCCTCTATCTCACTATTCTCTTGATCTGCTAGTTCTTTGTAAATTCAGAGAACATGTCCCCAAATTTTCTCCTTTATTATCTATAAATCCAATCTCTAGTCTTTTTCTCACTCACCTTAACCAACAAATTGTCTCAACTTTCTGAACTTCGATAGACTCTTTTCACTCAAACTTCCATTTACACCTAAAACTGTTGCAATCTGGCTTCTGCACTACTATGCTAATGAGATTGTTTTATGAAATCACTGATTCTGTATAAAGAACAGAAAAATTTGTATAATCTTTCTTTAATGTAATTTAACATTATACTAAAAGGCTTTTAAAAAGTTTATAACATTTCATAATTGCAATTTCATCCTCTAGCTTATATTTTATGAAAAAAAATCAAATAAGTGAGAAAATTAAAAAGATATGTTTATCAGAGAATGACCAACAAATTGCAAACTAAACCTTGAGATATTTTTTAAAATGGGAAAAATTTAAAGTCCAAGAATAATAGAGTGATTAAATATATGTGTCATATAAACATATAATGAGAGATGTAAAGAATAACATTGTAGATGCACACATGTTAACATAAAAATACATTTATGATTTATTTTCTACATAAATAACATAGGCTTTGAGGCCACATGGCTTGTAATCAAATCCTGACTCATTCAATTAATACTTCTGTAAACCTGGACAAATGATTAACACCGTCAATCAATTTTTTTCTATTTAACATGAAAATATTAGGCCTTACCTAATAAGGTTTTATAAGAATTAAAGGGATCACCAACTTGAAATACTTACTTAAAATTTAGTGCATATAAAAAACTTTATAATAAAAAGTCATATTTTCTTTCTTTTCCAGGGATGCATAAATTTTCAAGAACTCTGTTTTTGGTACCTATTTTTTTCAAAATGATTCTTCTAAATTGAAAAAAACATTTATTTTTATAACCATAATAAGTTAATTATTTCTAAACCTCCAACGTCATAATCTCATCCAAGCTTTAAATCATGTTTCAAATACGTGTAATATATTAATACCTGGATATTGTAAAGAGCTCAAACTCAAAAATCCCAAATTGCTCCTCATTATCATTTTCTTCAAATCAAGGATCTCTTTTGGAATTCTTCTATTCATTTTTATATTTCTATCTATAAATAATTTTTTAAATTATAGGTTCTGATTTTGTTTCAATAAATTCATCTTAGTTTTTCATATCAATTTGGTTGCCATCTACTATGGACCAAATTGCATTCCTCTCAAAAATCATATGTGAACCCCTAACTCTCATATGACTGTATTGGAGATGAAGTCTTTGAGATGCAATCAGGGTTAGATGAGGTCCTATGAGTGGGGCACACATGATGGGGTTAGTGGCTTTATAAGAAGAGAAAGAGAGTGCTCTCTCCAACATGTGAAGACACAGTGAGAAGGCGACAATCCAGAAAGAGGGCTCTCACCAGGAACCTAAGCAGCTGACACTTTAATCTTGGATTTGCCAGTTTCCCAAATGTCTCTTATTTAAGCTACTGAGTCTATGGTATTTTCTTATAGTAGCCTGAACAGGCTAAAACAGCATATCTTGATTTTCTCAGCAATTTACTTAGAGCAGATTAGTTCAAGGTGTCTGCATGGCTAATAAAATATCACTACAACCTCCTCACTGGTATCTCTGTTATTTGAATCCTCCCATTACAATTTATCTATCAAAATGTCACTAAGGTGGTCCTTCCAGAAAATAATTTGATTATATGATTCTTCTGCAAACAAAAAACAAAAAACAAAAACAAATTTCTGTTAGCTTCCTGTTATCTATAGTTAAAACAACTTTTGAGTGAACATGAAATGGTTAAACATGTAAATATTAGCTGTAGCAGTGCCTATAAAATGATTAAAACATTATGGTTATTGTATTAGTTAAGTCTTTTTAACTTAGTTACTTAAAACAATGTAGTAGATGCTGCTGGTGCCCCAATACTATTCTCTTAGATGGCAGGTGTGCTCAGTCCCCAACTGTTGTAATTTTTGGCTGATCATTCACAGCTGCCGTAGTGATTATTCCTTGGCTAAATGATAACCTACCACAAGAAGCTACCCTCTACCTCTCTCCCCAGTCCTAGCTCCTTGGAGAAAAGGCCTCTGACAAGAATTAATTTACACTGGGGCAGGAAATGACAACCCCTACCCTTAATGAGTATTAACTCTGTGGTGTCATCTGTGCTTTGGACTTCCCCTTTGGATCAGAGTGAAAATAGTCTCCAACTTATACCCCTGCTTGTAATATATTGCTACCTGGATATTGTAAAGAGCTCAAACTCAAAACTTTTGTTCCCTAGCCCTATCCTGCTTCCTTTACTCCTCTTTATCTGATACCAGTCCCCCAATCATCATGTGATCAGGAATTTGGCTCTTGGAAATACAAAGAGTAGCAATACCATTTTTATTATTCAAAAGTCTGTAAGTCAGTTGGATGGTTCTGTGGGTTCTGGCTGGCTCAGTATTACATCCATCATTACTTGTGGGCTGGGAAGGTGGTTCAGCTGATAGTGGCTGGGCTCTCTCATATGTTTGGGGTTGGATGGTTGTCAGCAGCTCCCAAATGGTCAGCTCTTCCCTATGTGGGCTCTTGTGTCTTCCTAATAGGCTAACCTTACATGGTTTCAGTAGATCACAAGGAAGCAAGAGAAAGCAGAGGTGCAAAAGGCTACCTGAAGTCTTAGAACTGACTCCCCATTGCCTCTGACACACTCATTTGGAGAAAGCAAGCCAATCATTACTTTATTTCTGATCATAACACGGATGAGTTTGGGTGTCTTCATTCAGCCTACACTGAATCCGTTTTCAAAAATGCCTTCAAAAGAAGTGAAATAGTAAAAGGATCTTCTTGGAAAAGAAACCTAGAGCTTGGTAATTTTTGCATGCTTATCCATCTTACTACATTTGGGTAACTTTTGCTCAGAGAACAGATCAGTCCTATTAATTAGTGCACTGAATTTATTTGTTCATTACTCAAACATTCATTAAAGTCCCATATGTACCAGTCATTCTACTAGGCACTGTAGATTTAAATTATAATTAATTTTTCCTTACATATTTTTTCTCCATTTCTTTTGAAATTCACATCTAGTTTACTTCTCTTTTTTAATAAAGATGTCACATTAATTTTACTGGCAAACTTTTCAAAGTTAAATTACAAATGTCACTCCCATCAGTCCAGGTTCCATTACAGGTATATTTTGAAGCAAGCTCTTTTAAGTTTAACAATCATATTAACTGACAAGGTAGAGGCAGGAGTAATTAGAGCATGAAATACATACTGCAGGGTCACCTTACATCTCCAGCATAAATAGTGATTGAAAACACTAACTCAGCCACATTTTGACAACAAAACTTCAGTTAATTTTCTTATTTGGAGTAACTTATCCCTTTGCTTGATAGTAGAAGTTGTAAATATTGAAAATGTATAAACACTAAAAGCCCATCTGCCCTTTTTGTTTTTAATGTGGAAATTTTCTCTTTGCTCAACGTAATTATCAAATATTCTCTCTAATTTAGGTTCTTTGGTTATATTCTGAATAAAGAAAAAAAAGAGTCATTCTTCCTAAATTGGCATACCTGAAATAGAATTTGAAAAGCCTTGATGCTAAATAAAACAAATCAATTTTTATTATTTCTACATTTTGTTACTAAATAGGAAAGACTTTTCTCTAAGACTACTTTTAGAAGGAAAAAATGATAACTCAAAACTCGTGTAAATGACTGAAATAGTGATGACTCTTTCCAAAATCCCAAATTCTTATGCATATCATTAAAGAGTTAGAAGAGTATACAAAAAAAAAAAAAAAAGTATCCCAGAGAGTGATAAAAATTTGTTAGGAAAATACTTTTAAAAATTCCTACCTCTAGCAAATAACAAGAAATTCAGCTCACCTTTACTCCAAATATAAATGGAAATATTATTTATGGAAGACAGAATTGGCCATTTAGGAGGTCATATTACCCAGATATAGCACAGGCTATTGTGATGGAAAAAAGGATTTTCTTTGTGAGTACAGATTGTTTATTTTATTTTTAATTTACAATTAAGTAAAAAAAAAAAAAGGAAAATGTAAGTTTTAGAGTTAGACAAATTGAAGTTTTGTTTTTTAGTTGAACTGTTTATCAGCTGGGTACTTAGGTAAATAATTAACCTCCTCAATGTTCCATTCACTCCTCCAAAATGACACTAATAGCTAGCAATCTTGAGATATCATTGTGAGTATAGAAGAATCTATACAACATATATAGCTCAGTCTCTGGCACAGCATATGTACTCTGGTTGCTGTTATTATTGTGCTTATTATTTTATTGATGTTATTATTCAGAAAGTATCTCAAAGTAATATCTTTTAACATGCAATATTATTTTAACATATAATTTTCATATAAAAAATAAGCAACTATAGCAAAATAGTTTATAAGCTCCTCTATGTTTGAGGAAATAAAGGATAGCACTGGTAAGAAAACATAGATTTCTCTCCAGGAGGTAGTTACATACTCCACAAATCTTGATCTCTTAAGCATCAATAATTCAGTAAAAGTCAAAGTAGCATTGGTTTGAGTTTTGCCCAATTAAACAACTTGGTACTGATATTTATTAAACCATATTTTAGCTATTTTAGTTAATTCAAGTGACTAATTCCTAAGACAGCCCAAATAGAGAGAAAATGTAGATTAGTGTTTGTTGATGACTTAAATCTGCCATTTTTTTTCCATTCTTCTAAACTAGCTTGAGAAAAACAAAATCAGGCTTCACTCTAACATTTCTCTTTTTGTGAAATAGAAGTTACTAAGATTATGATAGTGCTTAAAAATAAAACTGGAAAACATAGTTTATTATAAAAGTATTTTTATTTGGGGAAATAATTTTTGAAAATTAATAATATGTTATGCTTACACAGTGCTTTAAACTTAGAAAGTAAATCTCTACTATGTAAATAAGCATGGCAGCATTATTACAAAGTCACTGTCTTTGCACTTTGCCCCATGCCCGAAAGTGTATATTAATTAGAATCCTAATTTCTAGAAGAGCAGAATGAAATCAATTACCATGATTTTATTGTCTGTATATATTTTCATGAAATTTTATAAGTATTATAAGAAAAAGTAATTTGTTATACAAAAAGAAAGTCAGAATTACTACCAGAGAAATATAATGTATGGAAAACAACTTTTTATCTCATTAGAATACATTTTACTCATTACTATATTATTCAAGTTTTAAACACAGAATTATAAGCTATTATGACATATTTCATAATTCACTAACCTGGTCAAAGTGTCCTAATCCATGAAATATTTTTTTTCCTTCTCTACTATATTAAAATATAGTCAAGATTCGTACAAGATGTTCTTATAATTACTTGAGAATGTACTTTTCCCTCTTGAGGCTTGAATTTCATCACCTGAAATACACAAAACTCTTAGCATTTTAGAAATTTCAAAATAATTGGCGGATGCAGCCTACAACCATTTTTATATCTTGGCAGACGTACTAACTTATTGGCCTTTATTAAGTGAACTCTTTTTTCCTCATAAACTATCTTCAAATGTCTTGACAACTTCCATCTTTAAAGCAAAGTAGAATAGAGGGATCTATTAAGAAAACACATGGTCTAAAACCAGGAAATAAACATGAGAATATTTATATGTCCTTTCAGTGTTGTACTGCACTATTAACAAGGCAATCCAAGGATTATTTGATTTTCTAGGATG
>NW_011888819.1:8400173-8425114 GCF_000151845.1 Pteropus vampyrus
TATTCAGTAGTCTCTACCATAAGGTAGAAAATACCATGAATTACGTGGTTCAGAAAGTCTACAAAGCAAAAGCCAATGAACTGCTGAAGAGACACAGTTATTCCTGGAACTAAAATTCTAGGGAAAACTTTTCAACTGGTCCACTCTTAGAGGTCCACGGAGAAGGGGTAATGCAGTTAAAAACAGCTTGTACAAGATTCATTCAGTAAAAATACATTTCTATCTGGTAGTCCATCTGCCCTCGAGATGGACTCGCTTTTCTATCTCCCACTCTTTTCTATTTCTACCATTCTGATGCTATTAAGAACATTTGTGATTCATAGGAACATGTAAAAATGTCAACATTAACAGGAATTTGGAAAAGATTGATTCCAACCCTTATGGATGACTTTGAGGGATTCAACACTTCAGTGGAGAAAGTAACCAAAGATGTGGTACAAATAGCAAAAGAACCAGCATTAGAAGTGAGGGCTGAAGATGTGACTAAATTGCTGCAATCTCATGATAAAACTTTAACAGATGAGGCATTGCTTCTTACAAATGAGCAAAAAAAAACAAATGGTCTCAAGATAGAATCTACTCCTAGTGAGGATGCTGTGCAGATTGTTTACATGACAGCAAGGGATTTAGAATATTAATTAAATTTAGTTGATTGTCATCAATTTGGCTCAAATAAACACAATTGTTGTCAGTTTGGCTCCAATAAATTTGTAAAAATTCTTTTACAGTTTTGGATGTTTCTTATGTCAACATATATAATGTCAAAAAGCTCAGAAATAACAAAAGTAAACCCAATGAACCAATGATAGTAATTACTAAAAGTGTATTGTATACACACCAAAAAGACAGTTTGCAAACCCAGAGCACTCAAACCAAAACATAAAATGAGGTTCAGGGGTATAGCGTTATAAAGCAGTTTATACAGTTAGAAAGGAGTGACTGTTTATTCTTCACGGTGATTATTATAATGTTATAATTTTCTTAAATGATAGGGACTTGATCAGTGGTTACCTCATATTAACCTTGGTAAACAGTTTAAGTTTTGCTTATGATTTTCAGAGAAATAAGCAAGTTAGCCTTGCCAAATAAGCTAAATTAAGCTTCGCTTTTATGACTGGCTTGCTCTGCTCAGGGAATTTTCAAGGTCAGTCTCTATTTGCTTCCTTTCATTTTAATAATAATATATGTAAATGTATAATAAATAAAATAGAAATAGAAATATAATATGCTATATATATTTATTTATGCAAACACATGAAATATGTCCCTTCATCTATCAATATATTTCTATCAAGGTTCATACTCACTATTATTCTATTATTCCATTTTCTCTTCATAACCACATTTTGAGGTCTCAATTTTGGTTAATTTTCTGTTTAGTGGTAGTCTTTTTATTTCCATATATTTTCCTTAGGTGTTATACTTGAGAAATACACTTTTTGAATTCTTGCGTATCTTCAAACATCTTTCTGCCTCTGAGACGCAAATGACATTTTGAGTAAATTTAGAGTTCCTGGGCTAAAATCCTCTTCTTTCTGTAATTTATAAGTAGTATTTTTTGTTCAACAGCTGATAATGTAAGTATGTCAGATTTATTTTCCTCTGTTGGTAACGTGTCCTTATGTCACCGCTGGGGTGAGGTGAAATCCTGCATCGCCCCAGAGGCATGGGGGAGGAGGAGGTGAGTAGTAGAATATGGTGGACATTGGTGTTGTGTGTAGAATTACTGGTCAGCGAAACTGAGAAAAAGTACAATTTATTGAAAGTACATTTTAGAAAGAGATAGGCCGTGCTAAAGAAAACTGCAGCCCTGTGGAATTTTGGAGATAAAGAGATAAGATAATACACCCCGAAGAGAGGAACAGGTGTCCAGCCAGGAGAGCTGTAATAATGAAGAAATGAGAAGGTCTGTTTATATTTGGGCCATGATGAGAGGGTCTAGATGATCTGCACATGAAGTCATCTTGACTGACAGTTGGCTGCTATATGACATTTTGCCTACCGCGCATGTGCTTACCCAGAATTCAGTCTGTTATAATTAGATTCATGAACTTCCAGGCATAGTCATGATATTATAATGATGGTATAATGAGGCTGAAATTATGGTCAGTTTAGAATAATACTTCGTGCGCATGCTTTTGTAGCTGGTTTAGCCAGTAGTTTTTATGGCCTTTGTGCTCTGAACTTTGGGGTAATTTATAATCCTAAAAGGCAGGTATTTCTGGGAGGTCCTTAAGGAAAGTCTTCAAAGGAAGTTTCTGTGGTTACAGAGCTGGGCCTTGGCTCCTATCTCTCATGCCTTACTGACTCCCTAACATTGGTACATATTCTGACTTTTAAAGAATGAAGAGTAGCAAAGTTCAAAGGCATTTCAGAAAGAAAGTGCCACAAAAGTGAATGACTGTGGCAAAAAAAACAGCATAGTACAGTAAAGCAATGCAAGCAATTTTATGTAGTTAGATATAAAGTGTAATGCTGGGATTAAAAAAGAAAGATTCTGGATGGGTCAGTAAGTGCCAAGTCACGAAAGAATTTGTTAGGAAGTTTAAGAATTAAACTATATATAATGAGGACCTATGAAATATTTATAGATTATTTTTCATGACAGCAACATGATCAGATTTTTTTTTCTTTTAGATAAATTACCCTTTAAACTATGATGGAAATGGATCCAAGAGGATAAAACTGAATAACAGTGATTTGGAAAATTATTACATTTGTTTAAGAAAGATATTGTAATATTAAAATTATGTTATTTGAATAAGAACAAAGTCAAAGTTTTAGACAACCTTATTTTATGTGCTGGTCAATTTTGGCATATTATAAAGATTTTTAGTTGACAGGTGGATAAGCACTTGTAAGGCTGAAAAGAGATAGCCAGGTAGGATAAAAAGATTTTGAGTCAACAGCTCATAGGTATTAGATGAAGCCACGAGAATGAAGAATTTCTCAGAGAAAGTACACAGAATAATCTGTATTAGGAATAATGGTGGTAAATAAGCCTAAAGATTGAACAACAACAAAAAAATGATTATCATGAAGAAAATAGTTTTTAAAAAGATACGGAGAAATATAACACTGGAATTGGAATTTGTTGATAGTATTACTACTGTTTACTAATATCCAATTTCCTCTTTACCTAGGTATATGAGAGGATCGTGCTCATTATTCCCTGTAAGTGAGGCATGGTCAACAGACTTGGTTTTAGCAGTGAAATGTGAATAATTGAGACATGTGTTACTTCCAAGAGAAAGACAGTAATTCCTCATCTCCCCCTACCCCTTAACTTTGGAATATTCATCACAGAATTATTTGTTGAAATGAAGTCTCAGAAAGCCTGGGTTATTGTCTTTTATAGCTGAATAAATGTTGTCTCAATGGAATTTTTAATACTACAGCAATTGTTATTCCATGAAAAGAAGTGTTAGTATCCATAGAAAAATCCATCGTAATCATAGTTTTGGTGAACCTGTGAGATAGGTCAAACTCCAGTGTATCTAGGAATTTAGTAGATGTGATATGGCGGACAGAAATGCATCAATTGCTACTTTATGGACTTTGGAAGAACAGGAGAAAAACTGGAGAGTACATCTAGAAAACTATAAAGTCAAGATTGGATTCAGTTTGGCAGGAGTCAATAAATGGAAGAGTCTTCAGGAATGTGTACACTGAGAGAACAGAGTCAGTTAAAATAAAGAAGAACACAAAAGAAAGGAAATGATCAGTGAAATATGTTCTACAAGAGCCAGGAGAGAATGGGGTAAAGGACACACAGGGAGAAGGATTTAGTATGGGCTAAGTACATACAAAGAGAAAGAAAAGGTAACCCTCGGCATCCTAGCCAGGGAGTTTTAGAGGATAGAGGAAAAGAAATTAAAGAAAGAACTAGGATTTAGTTAAGGTAAAGTAACAAAACATAATCATAAACATGATATACCTCTGTGTTAAATGACATATTGGGTGGTTTGTTAGTAATGGAATTATGTTCTCAGAGGGTATGGTGTAAATTTTGAAGGCGGGACAATAAGAAAAATGACAGGAATACAAAAGTTAAAATCAGATAGGGAATAATTAGAGGAAAACTAGAAGAAAGGGACTCTTCCATTTACAAAGTGATGATAAAGATAAGAGAGAACTTTTCATATGTTTTAACTTTGTCAAAAGTCCTTTTAGTAATAAAACTACTCAGTATCCTAAGTAACATCTGCCCTGGTATTGGTGGCTCTGCCATAAAACATGTTGACTACTGTGGCTCTTCTAAAATCTTTAGTACTACAATCATTTAGTTGTAGAAAAAGCGAAATCAATACTCCATTAGACATGTTCATGAACAATATTTTAGAGTAATTAACTTTGCTTAGTATCTCAGTTTATACCTTAACTAATTGCATCAGTTTTTTATTGCTGTGTACCAAATTACCACAAAGTGGCTTAAAACAACATAAATTTGTTATCTTCCAGTTTTCTATTAGACAAGAACCTGGCATGATGTCACTGAATTCTTTGCTCATGGCCTGAAATCAAGGTGCTGGCAGGGACTGCTATCTCATCTGAAGCTTAAGGTTCTCTTCCAAACCCATTCAAGTTGTGGTTAGGGCTAGTCTTTTGGTTGTTGTTGTGTTGTGTTGTGTTGTGTTTTATTATAAAACTGAGGTTCCAACTTTTTTGCTTGATGTTGGTCAGAGACCATCCTCAGCATTGAGAGGCTGCCTGCTGTTTCCTGCTTTTTAAAGCTTTGAATCTCACTTCCTCTTAATCTGACTTCTAGACCCAGATGTAAAAGATTCATGTAGGCTAGTCCCACCTGTATAACAGTCCTTTTGATTCACTCAAGATTAATTGATTAGTAACCTTATTATAGCTGCAAGATCTCCTTTGTTATCTAACATGCAAAATCATAAGAGTTATTCCATCAAATACACAAGATGAAAGAATTGCACAAGACATTCATACCAAAAGGTGGAAATCTTGGTGGCCATCTTAGAATTATAATTATTCCAATCACACTGATAATCAATATACTTAAATAATACACAATTATTAAACACAGGTGGAAAAACATGAAAATATGAATCTCCATCGCAACTTTGTTGTCATTTCTAATATTATCGCTTGTCTGATAATTTTTTCTTTCATATTTTTTCAAATGGTGAATTAAATATATATCTCACCTTGAAATCTATAAAAATCATTTTGAAAATTGATATGGTAGAAAGAGCATGAGAGAACAAAGGCATGCATGAGAGAGAAAGATGAGAAGAGATTTTTTTTTTTTTTACATAAAGGAAATATACAGTTCTATGAGTACCTGTAACTCACCTAAAAGAATATTTTATCTCCTATAGCCATAGGGCTGATATAAAGACCAATTTTTGATTTTTGTAAGTAAAAGATTTATAATGCAAGTGAAATTCAGAACCTCTCTGGGGCTTTTTGGTGACAGTGAGAATAATGATTAGAATAATGTTGAACTCTGAAAACTGGAAGGAAGAATTTGTATAGATTCTGATAGATATAATTACTTATACCACCACCTTCAATCTTGTTTAATTTTGCTTTTAAGACAAAAAATTTCTTGCTCTGACTAAAGGTGTTAGCATTCCTTTGCTTTAACACTTCTTTAATAATCTCATTTGAAGCAGATACCTTTTAAGGAGATGTTGATTGTTTTTAAGGTTGAAAACTATCTTCCCAACCCAGATAAATGACCAGTATACCTCAGAAGAATCAAGATGAATTATGACTTAAGAGGATATAGAATAAAAACCAAATGATTTGCCAGATTTTTGTCAACTTATATCAACCAAAACCTGGGAATACATGTGGGAATGGATTATACATATGTTATTTTAGGAAAAATTATAACATTAGATGGAGTTAAATTATTAATGTGGATAGTAGTTATAATGTTATAAAATTATAACATTAGATGGAGTTAAATTATTAATGTGGAAAAATTATAACATTAGATGGAGTTAAATTATTAATGTGGATAGTAGTACTGATAAGTACTGTTATAGCTTACTTGGTGGATAACCAAAATCTGACTCAGGGTTGACCTACATTAAATGAAGTTGATATATTAGAACTTAACTGGCACATAAAACAGGGGAAAATTGAAAATGCTTAGAGAGAGAAGCTATCTATAGAGGATTCTTCAGGGGTTATTCACTCATCCAAACTAATCACGTTCTCAAGAGAGGTCCTTCACTTGCTTTCCCTTCTCCCTGGACCTTCCTTCATTTTCTCTGGCACATGCACTATGTGTAGTATATGTGTGTTCAACTCCATGACAAAAGGCTTTGGCTTCTGTAGGATGTCCTTATCACCAACAATAAGGGCAACAAGAAAAAGCATGATTTTTGGTCTGATCTTCAGTGGATCCAGCTCTTGTTATCTTCTCTTCCTGCCTGCCCGCCTGTGGACTTTAGCCTCCAGCATTAGAAGTAGAAACACCCTTGCAAAGGTTGTTGAGTCTTTTCCCATACTTATGTAAGCAATTATCCATAATAAATATCCCACAGAAGCTGCTTCTTCAATTGAACTCGACTAAAACAAGGAAAATCTAGTAAAAAATCAAATAACAAGAAAATTTTTTCCTAAAAAGGGGAAATAAAAAAAAAAAAAACTAAATGGGTTGGAGATACTGAAGGTGAGCCATTAAGTTGGAGAATCAAGGGCCCCTAAGTTAATTCCCAGATTTGAACCAGTACATAGACTCTAAAGCTCCTGAAATAAAACTGCAAATATGAAATGGACACAGTCTTCCCAGTTTTCCTCAAAGGGCCCTATAAACATTTTCAAGGTAACTCATTTTAGACAAAGAGAAATATCTAGACTTTTTAGTATTACTTAACGCACAGCTCTGAAATGACATGAATTTTTGACCATCCAAAAGGCCACTGCACTCCTCTACTCAGAATGGAGGCTTTTGGAGGTCAGTTGAAAAATAAAACATTTCGTTTGAATCCATCTCTTAGTGGACTTAGTAAATCTGCAAAAACACTCTGCAGTTATCTCCCCAAATTCCAAATGCATAGTCGAAATATCCATACTTCATAGCTGGCAAATTCCCACATTAGTTTTCTAGCCCATGGGGCAAAGCCTGTTATAAAGGAAAAGTGGATGTTTCTGATCCCATTATATCCAAAAAAAAAAAAAAAAAAATCATCTGTGATGTAATCCTAAAGCATTATGTTACCATTAAAAACTTGAGAAATACAAGAATAATGAGTTCAAACTTATCCTCATTTAACATACTTCTTTGGCTTTGTAGAAATCTTAGTGCTAGAGAATGAAAGGGAATTATTGCAAACTTAATTAGAAATTGTAGCTGTTCTTTAAGATGTAAACTATACATTGGAACAAATAGTATGAAGGGCAGTAGCTGGTATAAAGCTACTATTAATGTGGCAAATGGCTTGCAGTTAAGCATTAATTAGGAAGGAACCACCAGAGTCTTTGCTTTCATGTGACATAGAGGACAGTACATCCTCACTCCATTACCTCAGGAATATGTTAGTTCTGTTCTATGTCATAACATATAGTACACAGAACCTTCATTGTTTTACTCTTCTTCTGAACAAAATTCTATCTTACCATATTGATAATATCATATATATTGGATCTGGTGATCAAGATATAGCTAATAACATCTAAAAGTAGTTGTAAGATATATGTGCCAAATGGTAGGAGATAGTCTCGTGGACATTTAGAAGAGAAGACTATTATGCATAAAGTCAGTAAGAAAGGCTTCCCTTAAGGAGAGCCTATCTAGCTGAGTGATGAATCTCTAACTGCAAAAATCAATGCTAAATTCTTGATAGGATATCATTTCCCAAGAGGACCAGCCTGATACCTGATGGCAGTTGAATTATATTGAATCCCTTATATCATGTAAGAGAGAAAGGTAGAAACTATGTCTAATCTTTACCCAAATGGTGACTGAGGACATAGATGTTTTTGCCTGCCTAAAATTGAATGGCCCTTACAAAATATCTGAGGGCCTTCTTGTGACTATTAAGTGATTATGTAGTTATTAGTGGCTATCAGATAAGCATAACTATGATTTTATCTGTCAGCCTGTTTCTTATGTAAACACGTTTGACATGTTGGACTTTTGACCATTAAATCATTTTAACGTATTTTTGTTTTTTATATATATATAAATTTTTTGTTTTAATAATTAAGGTTAATAGAAATTCTTAATGGTTTTGGATAAATTTCATGCTTTGCAAAATTTCAAATAATATTTTGAATTTACTAAACTTAAAAGAACTTGGTGATTGAAAAAATGATTAATATACAGTAAGATCCATGATTCTAGAAAAAATGAGAAATGAACTCTTCTTTCATTTATGGTTGATTAAATTCTCACAGTAATCCTCTATTTTTGGCACACAGGTGAAAATCAGAGTTGAATAATTATGATGGCAAAAGAAACAGCTGCTAAACATTCAAAAATGAACATTACAAACCTAATAAAATATCAGTTTTTAGACGTTAATATTGGTATGGGATTTTTACATTCTCAGGAAAAACTACTAAACAAAACTATAAAATATTAGAGAAATGCATTTATAATGAAGCTGGAAGGATAATGGTGAAACAATCAAAAGCAACTGCTGTAAACATTATAAATTATACGCTATTGGATTTTAATTATGATATACATTTGATAAGGCTAAGTAAATGATAATTAAGCTCTCAAAAACAGATCAACCTTATGAGTGTGGGTGAGGCAATCATGCGCTTCATTTGTCCTCTGTCCATAGATTAATCTCAATGAAATTTATAGTTTTTTGCAAATTGGTTCTCCGCCCAATGTTCTTCACTCAATGAATTTTTCTGTTATATGTAGTCACTAATATTTAAAAGTGTAGAATTAACATACAGAGATAGTGTTTCTCCTGCAGTTTAGATGCCTCGAAAGAAACATGCTGTAATTTAAGATTACAGTCTTTTACAGAGAAATAATCTTGTTATGTGCTTGGTGAGAACTTTATGGGAGTAGTTTTCAAATTTAAGTAATGAGTCCATATAGATGTCATTAACCAATGTCATCAGACTAACAATAAGTAAAGCTCAATAAAGTATTGGTTTAACTAAAAAAAGTGAGTTCTTGAATAGTTAAATTCGTGACTGCAAATTCTTTTTATCTAATGAGTTCTTTCTCATGCTTTGAGAAGATAGTATGTAAAGAAATTCAAAGCTACCATGGTTGAAGTTCAGATGGACACTCTGTAGTCTATTCAGCTAAGCCTAGTTCCCAAAAGGCTCTTTAATATGTGCAGAAAATCCCAGGGTCTTGACACAGTATGAAGAGCTTAAAGTAGTTTTAAATATTTCTACATGTAATGAAAAGTGTTTTAAAAAGTGTATAAAAATATCTATTTTCTATCGTGCTAGGACACATACAACCTCAAATCAGGTTCATTTGCAAAAGTGTCCTTAAGTCTTTGCAGGGAAAGAAAAAGCAGAAGCATGAAGGCACAAAAGACAAACACAATTGAAAGAAATCCTCTGAGAATCTGGAGTTCTATATCATAGATTATTACTCTTCCTAGCAGTTGAGAAAAGATAGAAACTTATGCTTTACATTTCAAACTTCTGGACTAGCTTTTCTTAACCTTTTCATTCTTCTCTATATATCTTGTTCCATCCCCACGATTCATAATTTCACTTGTGAAAATCCACCATGTATGTTCTGCTCAATGGCTGATACTTCTGACATAACTGTTAAGACTTCTGAAGGGTCTGATATTACCCTACTTGTAAATTAACAAGTCAACATGCTGGTATTTCAGAGATACTAGCAGAAGAAATAAAATCCCAGGATCTGAAACAAAGAAGAGTTTATTACTCACTGCAATAAAAACAGCCAGGGTATCAACATTTGCACTGGTTCTCAAGCCCTAATTTCCATAAGCCAATGAGAAGAGGCCATGTGAGCATGCCTAGACAGTGGGTTATATTATAGAAAAGGAACACTAAGGTTACGGAACCCACATTTTGTTAATTTTGAGCAGTAGGCGTGCCTAGTTCTTGCTCCAGAGAGAGGTATTTTATCCTCAAAGGCTCTAAACAAATCTGCCTCCACTCCACTCCAGTGGTGTTGGGGGAAGGCACTCTATCTCTATGATTAAAAGCTGTTTGCTATCCAGACATTCTTTTAAAAAAATAGATGAAAACAAATACAGTAGTGCCTCTGTTTAGAAGACATTCAGAAACATGACACTCATGGAGAATTGTTTCTCAGTAACAACATCACCATTAAAAAAAAAAAAAAAAAGACACCTGAAGATACTATTGAGGAAAACAAAATGATAAAAGCAAAATCATAAGAGTATTCTTTTTTTAAAAAAATGCAAATATATATCAACTGATTGCAGCAAACCATTATAATATAAAACTATAGTGAAAACATCTGTATCATAGAACTATAGAGACAACATCAGGAGGTGAACCCAAAGGAAATATTCTATAGGTATATAATGAACACATTTAGGATATTAAAAATCCAAATATTTGGATGTCTCCATTCTGTGTTGCTATAATAGTCTGTATTTCTCCTGTCACTTCAGGAAGTACTTAGCTTCGTGGTATATCTTATAATTGTCTCCACAAGCTGAAGCATCATGTCAGTGTTCATGATTGGATCCCAAGTACCTCACACAGTGCCTGTCACATGATCGGGGTTCAATTAATATTAATAGGAGACATAAATAAATAACATAAAGTAATTTATAAAACAATAGTGATATTTACAGACTTCTAAAATTACTAACTTTACATTTCTTAGAGATGTTTGAGATTACGAACACTTTAAGTGCTGCACTGAGCCCTACTCATTCTGATATGCACAGTGCAGAACATAATATATTATTTGACACATAGTAGCTATTCATTAAAACTTGCATATATTCCCTTTTTAAAACTTGTATATGTCTCCAATTTTTCAAAAAGAAACTAAAACCAAGAGAAGTTTAATTGCAGAGTGTTACAGAATTACAGGACTAGTTAGTGGCTGAACCACAGATTTTCACATTTCACATTTTGAATTATATAGCCATTATATCTTTATTTTTTTACTTCAAGGATATTACGGGTTCTCTGAAAGCATTACCCTGAATATTAGAATCAATATGAATAGGGCTCACATGTTAACCTTTCCATAATTCACTATAAATATTTTTCTAAAACTAATTTTGAAGTGAAACACATATGATATAAGAATAATGAAAGAGAAACTAAAATAAAAATAATTACCAGATAGAAAAAAATAGATACCACTTTTACACAGAAGAAAGAAAAATTCAGAAGAGTTGTCTAGGAAGAACTGAAACCTCATAGAGCGTGTCAAAGCATAATATCATGACTACTAAGAAGATAACTAGGCATGCGATATTAGCTTCCCACAATGGCATGAATATTTCAAAGACAGTGGACACTGAGACTTAATGGATCAGAGTCAGATATTTTATTACTCGAAGCACAGCTGACATCCAGAGCACCAGCATTATTATGCTATTCCCTTGACCACCAAGTCCCGTAGGAGAGATACCACAGCCCACATGGATGCTATGCACATGATGGGTTGTACTGCAGGTAAGGAATGCAGGACCAACAGCTCAGCACTCTTTGATCAAGCAGCAAGCATGGTAGCAAGCAACAAATAAGTCAGTCATCTTCCCAGGGGAGGAATCACAAGTCAACTGTGATCACTTTGAACTACTTTCTTGCCTATGTGGCTGACTACAGAAATTGCTCGGTATGATGAGATAAACTTTGCAGTGTGACACACTCAGCAAGAACATGCAGAGATGCTCAGGGCCCATGGGGGACTACTTCTCTCAACAGGGACTTTAAGCATCACTCCCTCTTTCAAACGATGTTAACACTAAATACTATAAATATTTGCTACTGAAAAATTTGTCTTCTGAATTATTTTAAAAGTAAGACTGTATCTTATTATAACAATCGTCTTGATGTATACTTAATTCACTATGACAATTTAATCTATATTTAATGGTCCTTTAATGTCCAGTGAAGTAAAACCCTACAGCAATAAAACATATAATCTATATTCCCAATATTAAGATATATTAACATTTACTTTTCACATTCCTGCCTTTGAGTTCCAAAGAGTCAATATTTGTATATACAAAACAGAATCAAATATTTTACATATATTATTAAATAAATCCTTGCAATCCCAGGCAAACATAACATAACTGAATACTCAAGGCTAGTGTAATATTTTTCTGGCAAATATTAGAGAACATCATAATGCCTGTAGATAATTTTGTTTTATAATTTTGGGGAATTCTCTCTAACTATGACTATTAAGGTTAAGTAAAATATGTAAAACTCTGCAAATACATTTTTAAATGAAGTTCCTAATTGATTTAGGGTAACATTATAATCACATAATTGCTAGCTTATAATTGATTCCTTAATTGCTCATATGTTTTCACATTCATTGTTAATCATCATAATGATAATGCAATGTTATTAAATTACATTGTTACAATTTAAATTTCTTCTAATTCAATGACCTGTCTCATTTTATTTTTCCTAAAACCCTTGTAGGATAGGTAAGATTTTCATACTATTTTAGAAACAGCAAAGAATGGCATAGATCATAATTTTGCCCATCACGTTGGCAGTTATTGAAAACTGATGGACATGAATCTAACAAATCAAATCAATTGATTCAATCTTAGCTAGACATGGAATTCAAATTTCTTCATCATTTTCATTGGACCACAGTCCACTGGAGCTTAGGGAACATGCTACTACTGAGTTGGCAGTGCAAACCTCATTGGCTGAGGAAATATGCAATAGTCAATAATCTATTTAGAAGCTGGAAAATTTTAGAATTCAGAAAAATGAAACTTTAGAATAAAGATTGTCATGTACCATAGAGGATTTATTACATTTAAGAAAATAACTCTCATCTTAATAGCTAGAGGCCACAAGCGTAAAGAGCAGTTAAATATTACAAAGCAGATGATCTAAGCCCACAACAGAAGACCTGTTATTTTTAGTCTCGCAAAGATTACACAGATTATTTACTTCATAGTCCTTACGGAAACTTGGATCATTTCAGGAATTTAATAAAGACCCTAATTCAATTCTAATCAAAATATTTGTCACGTATTATCTTAATCTCTGAAGAAACAAAGAACAAATGTAGTTCAGACCTCAGAAAATTATTATATGGGGCAAAAATAGCAAGTAACTGAAAAAAAAATCATCTATTGCCCAGGTAAATTATATTTCTTAAATAAACTCACTTGTTTTGCCCACTTTTATTAGTGATAGAATTTCATTAAATTTTTGTCTCCTTGTCTCAAAATAATTTTTCACAATTTAAGATTAATGGCACTTTATTCTAAAAGTGTATGGACTTTTTATCTTGAAAGCACCAAGTGGAAAATGGTAATGATCAAAAATTATATGCTGTCAGAGAAACAAATTTGTTACAACCAAGTTCACTCTATTTTAAAAGATGATGGAGTAGCAAGGCATTCCGAAGAAATTTAGTGATTGACAGCTTGACTTCAACTTTTGCTTGCCCTTATTCTGTTAGGACAACCTCAACATCTTGGTCAAATAACCATTATTTTCCCAGTTGACTCTCTGATCTTATGATTAAGTCAATCATAAGTGATGAATAAATAGCAATACTTGTGTGAAATTACACTACAATCTGCATGATGGTGAAAATGGAATGTGATAGATGCATTTTCTTTGCTTTGTAGAAGTAGGCCATCATGAAAAAATTATCCATTGATAAAATATTTCAGCTTTCATTATTACTAAGAATAGAATATATGTGTCGATTTATTAGTTAATGAAATATACTTTACTGTCTTCAGCCAAATAAGCATATACTTTCACTCCTGGAATAATATCATTTATTCCAAAACACAAAGTAGGGAAAATAAGCAATTTTATTGTTATCATTGTTTCTATAGTACTGTTTTTGATATTAATAAAGCTTTTAGAACTGTAATAAATTCTGGTTACTATTTTGCTGCTAGCACTAGTAAGACATAATTATTCTCTGAATCTGACCTTTGGTTTATTACAGACTAAATGTAGTTCTCAATGAAATTAAAAGCGAAAGAAATCTATAATGTATTTTTTAATTAATATCATGTGATCATTAGAGTCTATCAAATAGGAAACAATCCAAATAATTCATTTAAGAATAGTTTTTAAAGCTTTATAGATTTCTAAAGAATATATTATATTAAAGCAAAATTTAGCTTTAACTTTTCATATATGTTTTTATTATTCACAAAATTTTCAACTAATTTTATTGCAACTCCATTAATATAGTTCATATTATTTTCTGTCTACAAGTGTTCAAATAATGGAGTAAAAAATCAATTTACATAAGCTTCTGTCAAAACATGAAGTAATCAAATATCACAAACCATAAAAATAAAATAGAAAATTTATGGGGACTTTTAAATGTTGATATCTAGAAGTGTTATGAACCAGAACTCATAGATACTAGTAATTTTATAAATGGCAATCATTAAGTGACTTTGTACTTAAGAAGGTATATTTACCATGTGATTCTCACTTCCCTTTGACCTTCAGCAAAACAAAAATTGAATATATATACTACGAACATGGATGATCATTTATGGAAAGGATTGTTTATTTCATTTTCTATGCCTAGATTAGTTTCCCATAAGAATAAGCACACCCTCAAATTTGGCACATATATAGGCATATATAAAAGGATGATAGTTCTAACCCATTATAACCTATATATTTGAGATAATTATATATTTGACTTTTAATTAGTGTACCCATAGTGTCTTATTATAGGGGAATAATCACTGAGCCAGGAATAAAAATGCAGAACTCCCATCTGGGGTCCATTATTTACTGACTTATATGATTTTGAGATGAATTCTTAACAGGATCTGGTATAAAATACGAACTCACAAAATATTTGTTAAGTCAAAATATAAATAATTAATGGAGACAAATATTGCAGAAAGAGATGTGGTAATATATTAGTTTTCTATGCTGCATAACAAATTTGGAATCATGAATGAATGATAGAGTTGTTTCTTCCTTTTTGGTGCATATACCATTTTATTTTCATTACTTTATTAGCTGAAAGCATCAACATAATGTTAAAGAACAGAAACAATAGAGAGACTCTTCAACTTAGAATCAACCATATTTTGAAACTTTTAAAAATTTATTTTTTAAATTTAAAAAAATTATACATATACAGTCCATGAAATAATGAAGTCTATTTAAAATTAATATCAATCCTCTCAGTTATATATGATGCAAAAAGCTTCTGCCAGCTTTGACTTTTATTACATTGTCTTTGATAAACAGATATCTTTAATTTTAATATACTTGAATCTATCAGTCTCTTTATTTGTAGTCATCATACACTGTCCTGTAACTTCAAGTTCCAAAAAGAGCTTAACCTAATTTTTTTCAGAGTTCTAAATTTGCACATTGGTCATTTAAATTAATAATCTCTGGAAAAACCATAATCACTGGGCTGAGAAGGAAAAATGAGTAAAAGCTCATGAGGTGGAAGACAGACATCTGGCCCTTAAACCAGGATGCCTAGTTTAAGGAATGCAGAATGCAGAATAGAGTCCCAGGCAATGCTTGCCATGCTTTTATCCTCCTTTAACCATAGATCCTTAAGTGTTTAGAAATATCAGTTGTCAGACACTGTGTCAAACAGAATTCATTTGCTCTCTGATAATAAAAGAAAAATAGGGCCTATAGAAAAAATGACCCATGCTAGCCATTTTTATGAGAAAAAAAGTGTCACAAAATATAAGTAAATGTATTACATAAAATAGCAGTAATGATAAAAAAACAAATAGCAAGCAACAGATAAAACAATTCCTTAGAAGCATTGAGGTATTGAGGAATTAATAATAAAATTACTTCAATAAAATGAAAGCACAAAATAGATACATAAAAGATAGGATATTATGTAGAAGCAGATTAACAGAAGTAAGTAAATAAACTGAAATTTGGAACAATACTAGATCTATTAAATAAGTTAGAAACTGAAAGAAACAGAATAAATACAACTGAAAACTAAATGGCTGTTATGGGAAAAACGCTTCAGAAATCATAGTAAACATAGAGAAGAGCTGAATATATTAAAATCAATACAATAAAATTATTTACAAAATAATTTAATAAATTATTTAAAGACAAACACAATGTTCCATAAAATAATCGATGTCCCTGAAGCAAACAACACAAATAATATTCGCAGAGGAATATTATCACAGAGGAAAATTTTTAAAAATCTTAAATTACATATAAAATAAATTCATAGAACAATACAAAGAGGCAAAAAAACTTTTCAGGATATACTATGTACCAAGAAAATATAACACAGAAAAATAAAAATCGAGATTCATACTGTATACACCAACACCGTTGAATTTCCAAGGTAATTTCTCAGATCATGAGTAGCAAGAAAAAAATCACTTATAAAGGTCAAATCATGCTGGCCTTGAATTTCTCTACAGGAGCTCTTTACCAGAAGATAAGTAAAACAGTAATTTCCAAGTCCAGAGGAAATTAAGTGTGATCTAAGAATATGAGACCCATCTCAATAGTCATAAAAGAATTAAAGCAACTGGCTGACACTCCATAATATGAAAGACTCAGAAAATATAAAATGAGTACTTCTGGAGAAATATGCTTGGCAATTAAATTCAACAATCTAAAACATAACATGAAGAACTCAAGGATGACTAGAGGTATCTATTAGTAATAAACATTAAATCTATTTAACTATAGAAATAAGAAGAAAATCCTGGAGGGAATGTGACTAGTTAATATGGTGTTATGATTATTGACAAAATAAAAATAGTTATAGGCAACAAAATTTACAAGTCAATAGAATGTTGAAGAAACACAAGTGTTAAGCTCTTGATTTTTCTTTTTAGTGAGTCATTAAATTCTTCTAGAAGGGTTAAATAAAAAATAAGCATAAAATGTTAAATAAAAATTAACCAAATCATAGAAAATTAATCTTTTCTCCTGAATTAAAAGGCCATAAAAATATTACATAATCGAGTATTTTATAATATAGCATATTCACAGTCAAGACTGATAAAAGCACTTTTGCCATGGCATTAATCCCTGTATAATGAAAGTCAAGGGCATTGTATAGTGCTGGTACAAGCAATGGAGTTTTCGCATTAATGTGTACCAATGCACCACACAAACAGCATCTCTTTGTCTGGTGAAAGCTTCTTAGGGGCTATTTGAAGCCTCAGTGGACATGCACTACATTTATTATTCAATCAGAGTTCTACAGGATTAGAGTGAGATCTGCTTTCTTAATTTCTTTATTGTCTTTGATAAGCTAAAAAAACACAGGAAACTGTTCACTTTGGGGAAGGGATTAACTGATTCAAGCCACAAAATTCAATTTAGTAAGGCAAAGGTCATTTGTAAGCCATATTCTGACTATCTAATTGAAAAACCTGAGTCAGGTACCAACTAATCAAGAATAATCAAGAGAGAGGTTTTATTATTTTTACTTTAGAATAATAAATAGTTTTGATGAGATATGCCATATGTAATTTTCTTTTTTAATTTTAGTACGGATTTTCAAAGATGCTTACCTAAACTTTTATTTATTCACTACCCTAATGAATATGACACTATATTTCTCTTAGATATATATACATCATTCTGATTTTTTAAACCAAGCCAAAAACCATCTATAATTAAAGCAAAAGATGTTCCATAATTGTTACCTCCTAAAAATGTCTTGTAAGCTCATATATACCAAGAATAATTTAATTTCCTTTCATTTTCTAAATCTCTCCCTCCTGCTAGTATCACAATATTCCAGGCATTTGTGTGCCAACTTTTCCCCAGAACACCTGGTCGATCTTTTACTGCCAGATGGACCTGCCGATGCAGAACAAAACAGGGAATAGTTGTAATAAATATGTCTGTGGGGGATATTCTTGGTAACATTATTGGTTGAATCTGCCTTGACTGAAAATTGTAGCAATCCATAGTCTCCATTTATCTGTCTACCACTAGCAAATTATTCAGAGAAGTAAGAAGGCAGAATTATAATAAAAGAGCACTGATCTGTAAGTTAGTAGGTTGCACAGCCTGTGCTATTTACTTCTTTGGGGGCTCGCTTTTCTATCTCTAAAGTGAGTGAATTAAAAATTGAGAGAATTGAGTAAGTTGTTTCTTGTACTTTAATCAATTTTTATAGTTCAGAGTCACAATGTGAACACAATATTTTGGCATTAGAAAGATATTAAACTTCAATTTATTTCTATATTTAAGTAAAAATGTACCTCTATATATTATCTGGATTCCAAAAATTTTGAAAATTATCTTCATTTTAAGTTATATTATTTTAATAAAATTTGATGTTTACTAATATATACATATATATTTTTTTTTAACATGGAAAAGTTGTTTACTGAAAGGAAAGCCCTCAAAAAAGAGTAAGGGAGGAAATGTAGAAATTAAGAAGTTATGTAGAACACTCTTTAAACTGTAATTAACTACATTTTCATATCTTCACAGTAATACAAAACACAGTCACTTGCAGAACTGGTTCAGATTACTTAAATACCAGATACGTTTTTAGTCCTCTATGTAAGTGTTTGGAAGTTACTTGTGTTCATATGAAATGAAGCTATTAATACTTTTCTACAGCAGTAACTGCACATCAGGAAGGCCAAGACAAACACAAATCAAGGAATGGAGTTTTCCCAAAGCTGCAGTGTGAAAAGACTATAAACAGTTGATTCCATACACATGAATGGGTTTCTTTGCTATAGGAAATCCAAATGGACTAAGGAATAGAGATGTGTAAAAAGGTTTCTTGAGGGAAGAAGGACGACACCCTATATGCAGTTAGTTTTCTGCCCCTTCTGCCGCATCACATTCTTCTCCTGCACTGACTGATGTCCATAATGTTAGGTTGTCTCTAAGCAACTGCATGAATATGAATATGAATATATATATATATATATATATATATATATATATATATATATATATATATATATATATATATATATATATATATATATATATATATATCACGGCATGAGCTGAGACCCTGTTAAGACCCACTAACTGAGAATCATAAATGTAGGATTAAAGAAATAGCAGAAGAATATCTGTGCAGCGCATGGGGAAGAGGAGATGGTTGGTTGGGTGTGGAAGTAAATGGAAACCTCTTGACAAACATAAGTTGAACAGGCTCTCACTGGGCAAGAAGGAGAGTGGGGAGCATGAGAATTCCGTGGAAAGATGTTCCAAATGCCAATAAGGATGTAGACTGTAATTAAATTACAAGAGCTTTCATCAAATAACCAAAAAGTTAATAGCAGAAATAGGAAATGTCACGTAAGAGACAAAAATTAAGTACACGTAAACACAAGCAAATTCCAAGAGCAAAGCTAATATGTTATCCTTGGGTATTAGTGGACTTCCAATTTCCACTTTGATATCTAAAGAGCTTAGAAGTCATTACTCTCATCATTAAAAAAAGAATTGGTTGTACAAAATGAAAATCAATGATGATTCTTGGACCTGTCAGAAAACTGATGTTGCAAGGCAAACTGCCACCTTGAAATCTAGAGAGATGAGCACATATAGAGAATCAGAGCTGATAAAGAGACGAGCACATACAAAGAATCAGAGCTGATACATGTTTACCAGGAGAATACACTGGAGTCATAAATAGATTTGAACATTAAAATAGTAATATTAACAAATTTCTGGAGGCTGGATGTGGACTAGTTTGAGAGTTTTAAACTATTGGGGGCTTCTGTCTTGTGGGAGGGGGTTTTATGGGTTTTCTCTAGGCACTCACAGTAGTGATATGGGAAAGATCTCCTAGTGCTCCTGTCAGGGAGAGGGTAGGATAAATAGTTCTGAATTACACCCAAACCTTCTTCATAACAAAGGTCTGTTTTCTAGAGAACACACTTAACCAGGGTCCTATCCTACTCTGGAGAAGGGCGTTTCTCTCACTCTAAGGCTTGCTTGGCTTCCTGTCTCTCCTACAGGGAAAAGAAATAATAAGAAACACTTGTGAAAGTCTCTGAAAGAACAGAGAAATAGACCCGTGAAGAGAATGAGATGCAATCATAATATTATAGAATGCTTTCTCTGCTCCACAAATTGCCCCCATACCAACAGAGATGTAGAGAATTACAGCTGAAACAGCTGCAAGACTCCCTGAGAGTTCTTTGGGAAGCCCCAAATCAACAAGAGACATAAGAATAAGGTCACCAGAGGAATTTGAAATCCGTGGAACCTATAGCTACATTAAATACAGCCCAGCTCCTAGCCAGACTAACATAAAACCTCACATTAAGGTCTATTTACTACGTTTTCTATTACCCAATACATCACGTTCAGCTTTCAACATACTAAAGGAAGTGATAATAATAATAAAATCATAGCCTAAAAAGAAAAAAACAAGCTGCAGAACCAGAATCAGACTTTGGAATTATCAGGGAATTTAAAATAATTATACACATATTCGGAATACTACAAAGAGTAAAAGAGAATGGAATAGAAATATTTGAAATTTATAATGGCCAAGAAATTTCCAAAATGTATGACAGACACCAAACCACAAATCTAGGAAGCTCAAGAAAAATAACAACAAATTTATACCTAGGCATATGAGGTTTAAAATGCAGTAAATGGAAAGACGGAGAAAATGTTGAGAAAAGCAGAGAGGGAAAGTCTTACCTGTAGAGTAACAAGCATAAGAATTAGTGTAAACTTTTCACCAGAAACAATGCAAGCAAGAAGATAGTGAAGTAAACCCTAGAATTCTATATCAAATATATTTTTCAAAAAGGAAAGAGAAATAAAGACTTTACAAAGAAAAACTGAAGGAATTCTCTGGGCAGTAGATGTGCCCTGCAAGAAATATTAAAATAAGTTCTTCAAATGGAAGAAAAATTATGTAAGTCAGAAAGTTGAATCTATATAAACAAAGAGCACCTGGGAAGAAATAAGTAAGTGAAAAATAAAAATATTTCTTATTCTTAATTGATCTGAAAACTAGCTGTATGTTTAAAGTAACAATGTATTTGATGATTATAGTATAAAGATAGGTGAATTAATTACAGAGCATCAAAATAGATGAGGCAAAACTGATAAAAATACAAAGAGAAATAGATGAATATTTTATTAGAGACAGCAACAACTGTCTTTTAGTAATGGTTATACCAAATAGGCAGAAAACCAGTAATAAATATTTAAGAAATACACTAAAATAAATTAAAATGAAAGTACAACATTATCAACAGTCTTTATGATTTAGTGAAAGCAGTGCTTAGATGAAAATCTATAACATTAAATGCATATATTAGAAAGAAGAGTAATTTAAAATTAATAACAAACTTCTACCTTAGAAATAAAAAAGATTAGTTTATATCTAAAGTAAATAGGAGAATGAAAATAATAAAAATCAGGGCAGAAATTATTGAAATTGAAAAAAGGAAAACAATAGTTAAATAAATTAAGCCAAAATCTGTTTCTTTGAAAATGTCCTTCGATTTGATAAACTTTTAGCCGGGATAATCAAAAGAAGAGGGAAGAAAGAGAGAGAGAGAGTGAGAGAGAGAGAGAGAGAGAGAGAGAGAAAGAGAGAGAGAGAGAGAGAAAAGGAAGATAGATGACATAAATTCCAGTATCAGAAATGAAAGAGGATCATTTTTTATTCCATGGACATATATTAAAAGGATTATAAAAAATACTATGAACAACTCTGTACCCACAAATTTGTTTTGAAAGGTGAAAACTATTAAAAATCACAGGAAAAATAAATAGTCTGAATTGGTTTATGTTTATTAATGAAACTGAATTTATTATGAATAACCTTCTAAAAAATAAAGAATCAGGCCCATATGGTTTCTCAGATGAATTCTACTAAATATTTAAGAAAAAATTAATTCTAATTTTTCATGAACTCCCTGATAAAAGTACAAGAAATACTTTTTAACATTCTATGAGATAATCACTACTCTAATAACAAAACCAAATAAAGACATTGCAAGGAGGGAAAACTAGACACTAATATCTTTTCAACATAAAACAAAAATCATCATTAAAATATTAGCTAATAATGTTGAAAATCATTTTTTTGTGTGCTCGTAAGCCATTTTTCCGTCTTCTTTGGAGAAATGGCTACTCAAATCCTTGTCAGTATTTTAAACTGAAATTCTTTTTTATTGCTGTGTTTGTGTAAATATATGAAATTAAGAGATTTATGATTTGAAAATACTTTTTCTCATTCTGTAGTTTGTGTTTTCACTTTCTTACTGGTGTCTTTTGAAGCACAAAAGTTTTAAATTTTGATAAAGTCCAATTCAACCTGTTATTCCTTTTGTATTTTGTGCTTTGGTGTCATGTCTAAGAAACTATTTCCTAACCCAAAGTAATGCAATTTATTTCTAAGCATATTTCTAACTTATTTTAATTTCAATATTATACTTAAGACTATTTCCATTTTTGAATTAATTTTTTTCTATGGTGGAATAGAAGAGCCAAATTTCATTGTTCTGAATGTGGATGTCATGATATCTAAATACCAATTGTGGTAAAGACTGTTATTAACTCATCAAATTATCTTGGCACTCTTATCAAAAATCAATTGACCATAGTATCAGGTTTTATTTCTAGATTCTCTATTACGTTCCATTGACCTTTAATGTGTATATCTGTATTTATATAAATATGACAGAGTCTTGAGTAGTGTGACTTTAGAGTAATATTTGAAATAAAGAAGTATGTGTTCTCCAACTTTGCTCTTTCGCAAGACTGTTTTGTCATTCTGGGTTTCTTGCATTTCCACATGAAATTTAGGACCAGCCTGTCAATTTCTGCCTAAAGGCAGTAAGGATTTAGACAATGATTACTTGAATCTATAAATCAATTTCAGTAATATTGTTATCTCAACAATATCAAGTCTTCCAAATCATTAATAAAGGATGTCTCATTTTATTTAGGTCTTCTGCAATTTCCTTCACCAATATTATAAAATTTTCAATGTGCGATCATTCATTTTCTCTAATAAATTTTTCAAAATATTTTATTCTTCTTGATGCTATTATAAATAGAATTATTTTGTTAATTTTATTTAGAATTTTGTTTGTTTACAAAAATGCAACTGATTTTTGTATGTGGATCTTTTATCCTGAAACCTTACTGAAATTCTTTATTAGTTCTAGTAGTTTTTATGAATTCTTTACTATGTGGTATATATTGAATCATGTCACCTGAAAGTAGAGATAGCTTTACTTCTTTTCCACTGTGGTTGCTTTTTTGTTGTTGTTATTTCCTTATCTAATTGCCCAGGATAGTATCTCTAGGATAATCTTAAGAAGAAGTGATAAAAGCAGACATACTTGTCTTATTCTTTATCTTGTCTTTCACTATTAAGTGTTATTATCTGTGAGTAGGGAGTTTCATTGTATTACTATTTCGTTGAGTGTTTTTATGACAAAACAGTATCATCATATGTTTCCTTGTCATTGATTCCATCTTGTGGTGTATTATGTTGATTTTCATATGTTAAATTCATCTTGCATTCCTACCTGGTCATGGTGTATAGAACTTTTTAAATATTGCCAATTTTGTCTTCTTAATATTTTATGGAGGATATTTGCGTCTAAATTCATAAGGGATATTTCCTTTAATTCTCTCTTCATGTAATTTATTTGTCTGGTTTTGGTATGAGTTTAACAATAGTTTTATAGAACAAGTCAGAAAGTGTCCCCTCCTCTTTTTATTTTCCTGGAAGGCTTTGTGAAGGATTGACATTTATCTTTCTTTATACATTTGGTAGAATTAAGTAGTGAAAATGTCTGATGCTGGACCTTTTTTGTTTGTGTAAAAAAGTTTTTAAATTACTAATTTAATCTTTTTGTTATAAGTCTATATTTCATACTTCTTAAGTCAATTTTGGTAGTTTGTTTTACTATTTGTTGCTGCTGCTGTTTATTTAGTAACTTTCTTGAAAAATTCTGTAAAGTCAATGTTCTTTTTCAAGTGCAACCATTGAAGTCTCTATTTTCTTAACTCTGTCATAAATTTTCCTAAAATCTCTGATTTAATAAGTCTTCCATACTTTTATCCTCTGGCAGTTCACAGTTCTGTCTTGGAGTCAACTTCCTGTTCGGTCAGAGCCTTATTATTGGACAGAGGTGAGAAACCTGGGCATTGTTAGATCTTTTCTGGGCATACCCAAAGCATTGTACATGCATATGTCTTTCTAGACCACCAGGAAAGTATCTTGGTTTGTAAGCCCCTTATCTTCATCTCATTACTCTGATTTCTTTCTAAGTTTTTTGGCCAGATTTTTTCTTACTCCAACTGGTATCGCTGCCTCGTTGATATAATGTTAAACAATTGCCACAGATATTTTTTTTTTTCTTTTGTCAAGTGCTCAAAGAAAAAGCTGTTTGTACTGAGCAAGCTTAAAGTTAAGTCAAGTAAAGACAAAACCTTAAGAATGGAGCATTTCAGGGGTACTGACAGAAAGGTCAATTAGTGACAATTCTCTGTGAATGGGATTTTTGAGCTTTGGAACATGAGCTCCATGTTCATTCTGCTCCATGCAGTCCCTGCTATTCTGCTTGTTTTCACACATACTTTAATGTTGATATTACATTTCATGGTAACAAAAAACGTTGGGGAAGAGAAGATCTGAACAGACCAAGTTAAATGCCACAGAATCACTGTTCACATAGAGATTTAGATTTTTTTTCTTGAATAAGCAGAAAAGCTTTTGGTTTATTTCAAGTACTCTGAAAATAAAGATTTTTTAAAGCTTTGCCAGTATTCTTATTGCTTTCACGGAGGAGTGGACTTTTGGATGCCTTTTCTCTGCTATTCTGGAA
>NW_011888819.1:8427359-8432613 GCF_000151845.1 Pteropus vampyrus
CCTGTATGGAGAGGCTGTCTTCATAATAATGCAACACTATTATTAGTATCATCAAGATTATATCAACAAAGCCTTGAATAACAGGACTTGCATTATTATGCATTGTTATTTTCTAATGTATCATCCGCACAAAATAAATGGTGTTGTATATTATTGTAAAGATTGATGGTTAAAAGGAAACAAAATACTTAATTTCAATTGATTTAGCTTTTGACAATGTATTAGGTTCCCATTTCATTCAAGGCACTGATAGATTCTTATGAGAGATACCAAAGAGAAAAAACTCAATTCTTACTTATCTTCAAAGATGTTTAACTCCAATATGAAAAATGTCCTATAAACAGATGCCTGTAAGAAAAGGCAAAGCAAGGGAAGGATATTTAGGGTCTAAGTGCCAGGAGAACTCAGAAAAGGGAGAAATGCCAGTGAACCAGCAAATCTCTCACCTTGAGAGAGTGTTGAAGAGAACCCAAGGCTTTAGTCCCTTATCAAATGTGCAACAGCAAAATTCAGCTACCGATAGCCAGAGCATAATGTCCCGGACCCTATTCTGTTATGAGTTTTATGAGTTATTAGATGCAAGTTCCAGCTAACATTCAAATTCAGGAGACAACAATAATATTAACACAGTTACTTTATAAGTGGTTCCTGTTTTGCCCCAGTGACATACCCTATTGTCATAGTGCTCTTCCCCCATTATAATTATTCTACTCAGCTGTAGCCAACTTTTGAAAATAATTAATTACCTTTAAAAAAATTGAAAGAAGTAAAATGAAAATATCTTGGTCTAATAAAAAAAAAGCATGGATTCTTGAATTAATCAAGACTGTTGAATCCCCATTCTAAAAAAGTTAATCTGGTCACATTGAGATATCTCACTCAACCTGAATTTTATCATTTCTAGAATGGAAATAATAGCTTTGTGATTATTATTGATGGCTATTGGTATTAGATGGGAAAAGAATAAGTTAAGTGTCTGGTAAGTAATAATTTGCACCCAGTAAGTGCTTAACTCATTTTCTCTTTATTTTTAATGTAATTCTCAGCCAACATCATTATTCAACTTTAGATTCTTTTACTTTTTGTAGACAGAGTGTAAAAGTGCACAGTGTTACTGTATTGCAGTTTCTTTTCTCCCGAGGTCAACGCTATTAAGATGTCCTCATTTCCTCCCTAGCCAGGGGATTCTATTTTCAGTTGTTTGGCTTAAAAGGTACATATGCCAAAATAATTAGTATATTTTAAACAACAACAACAAAAAAATGCTTGAATGATTAGTAATTAAAATTTAAAACATAGCTTTTAAATCAAGTCACATTTGAAGACCAGACTTTTCAATTAATGATTTCTATTATTCCTAACTATTATTAACATTAATTTTTAGTTATTCTTATCATTACATTCCTTTCACTCTCCTACAAGGCATTTTACTGTTAGTAATTCATACCTGAATTACATTTTTTCCAGTGTATTTTTTTTGAAAAAAAAATTTTTCATTTTATTTTATTAGTTTCAAGTATATAATACATTGGTTAGACATTTATATAGTTTATAAAATGATCCCCCTAATTGCTCTTTCTCTCCTCTGATTCTCCACCTAGCCGTTACATTAATGCTGACTACATTCCCTGTGCCACACTCCCCATCCCCCATGACCATCTATCAACTATTAATTCGTCCTTCTTTAACCCTTCACCCCATTCTCCCAGCACCCCAACTCCTTCTCTTCTGGCTGTCACCAGATTGCCCTCTATATTTGTGAGTCTGTTTTTGATTAGTTTGTTCTTTAAAAAAAAAAAAAAAAAATGTCGACCAAATCTATTTCTTCTACTAGAACAAATCATTTTGGTAAAAAACTTTGGTTAAATTAAAAATTTCTAAAATGTTATTTATTTATACTAGGGTTATAATGTTATAAAGTTACTACAACACAGTGCTGTCTTTATTTGAAATGTTAGTGATTGTATTTATAACATGGCATGAAGTAATCAAAAGTTATAACTATCTATATTATTACATTACTTTTAATTTTTAAATTTACTTTAGCAATTACACTTAATAGGACTCATTTTATATTTATTTTTATGTAACTGTTTTTTCTCTTTATTATTATCATTAATTTTACTTTAATTTAATGTAATACATTCTTGTTTGTATTTTAAAGAAAACTACGTAAACTAGTAATGTTTTTAAAATTTGCTTTTCTCACAATTAAACAAAACATCGTTTCTAAATGTGTAATCATTTGATTTAGAGAGGCTTTGAAATCAACATAATTTCGAAGTTTTAAGTATACTTCAAAACCTCTAGAAACTATGAAGTCAGTTCAGAGGTTGGCCTATTAGAGTTTAGAGTTCAGTGCTTGAATTATTGCTTGTAAACAGCTATTTTAAAAAGGACTTATTTTATGGTTGAAACACACAATATAGCATTACTCTCTGATTAAATAAGTAAATGGACACTTGTCATCATAGAAAAAGAAAGTTGAAACAAAGAATTGCTAAAGAAACCCAAAGAGCTTTACAAGAAATTCGACCGATCGATTTTGCTAACTTAAAGGAACCAAGCAAAATTGTGAATTTTCATAAGAATCAGAGTGTTTTTTAAATCTAAATGTACTACATATGCTATTACTCTAAACTTATCAAATCTTTATTACTTTTAAATATTCCAGAGTTTTTCCTGTTCTTTTCTCAACCAAAAGCCTTTAGTTAAATGATAATACAAATCTAGTATAATAGTGTATTAGGTCACTATTGCATAATCTATTACCTCATTAAACAATTGTGATAAAATCCTTATTATTTCCATTTTGTTCATGACTAATCTGAGGCTCAGAGAAGCTAAATGATATATGTGTATATATATATGTGTGTATATATATGTATACATACATATATATGTATATATATAGAGAGAGAGTTATTAAGCTACCAAGTATATGAACAAGAAATTGAACTTGAGTTTTATCTGTTCTTGCCAGTTTGATCTCATTAGAAGGAGGTTCTGAGATGGAGATTAATTAACAGAAAATTTTTTAGAGTGTGTTCTTGCAATCAAGTGTTGTTGGAAAAGAGAAGAAAGCAGGAGTTGAGATATCATGTAACGTTCAGAAAATCAAGAAGATGTGGTATATATACAAGCAGATATTATGCAGCAATAAAAAAATAAAATCTTGCTATTTGCGAAAACATGTATGAATCTAGAGGGTATTATGGTAAGTGAAATAAGTCGGACAGAGAAAGACAATTACCATATGGTTTCACTTATATGTGGAAATAACTGACTACTAGAAAGAGTGGGATTACTACATTGTAAGGTATAAAATTGTCAAATCACTATATCATACACCTGAAATTAATATAAGCAATATAATATTGTATACAAATTATATTTAAATTTAAAAATTAATTTTTTAAAAATAATAGTACAAGGTGATCAGGATGGAGAGAATATAGTAGACTGGGTGATAGGTAAAGTAATTTGTGAAAGACTTTCACTTTCAAGCTTTAAAATTTGTACGTTATATATCAATTTAAATAATTTGTTTAAATGTACTTTCTCTTTATGTCTCTTTCGTTTTTATAAGAAGATGTTGATGAAGTAGATGATAGATAGAGTAGTATTAAACAGATTTCATTAATCCAGATAAGAGGTCAGGAGCATTCGAGTGACGGTAGAAATAAACCAACATGCTTAGAATACTTAGTTCAAAGTTCTTTCAGATGATGATTTTTCCTTTTGTTCTTAATTTTTTGTCTACTTTTAAATGACAGTAGTCACTTAAAGAATAGTTATATGTTTTTAAAGAAACATGCTGGAGACATGGTTTACAGCTATTCAGTCCCTCCCTTTGTTTAGGGTGACCATATAATTTATTGTGCTTTTGCTATTTTCAGGGACATTATAATTAAATAGGGGCAATAGAGATATACAGCTCTCCTGGGAAAATAGATAACATATAAGAATAGGATGAAAATAAGAAAATTGGATAAATGTAAGAATAGGATGAAAGCGAAAAATATAAGACACATATAAAAATGCATGGATAAATGACTTCTAATTTCTAGTTCCAAACAATTTCTCCTATGAGATTTTGTGAATTTTTAAACTGAAAACAAATACAGTAAAAACCATTATAGTTTCCCCCTTCTTTTCTTACTATTCATTCCTTCCTTTCTAATTGTCTTCCATTTTTACTCTTTCCTTTTTCTTTTTATTTTTTCCTGATTTATCAAAATGCTTATAGGTAGTATAAGTAATAAATTTTAAGTGTCTATTTTTAATTTCTAGTCCTGTTATAATTAACTCTTCTACTGGGAAACAAATTCTAATGTCCTTTTTAATTCTTAACAGTGCTATACTAGTGTATGTGTGACATGTGGTAAGTTGTCTCAGTCATTCTTGAAGAGATCATAAATTACATATACAAATGTATATTCATATGTATGCTAATTTATACTTACCATTAATTATATAAGACGATATGAATGCTAAAGTTGAAAGTTCACACTGCTAGATTTTTCTCACTTTGGAAATATTCTGGACTTATTGCAACTTTTAATCTTAGCATATTTTTATTTTGAGCAAGTCTCGGGATACTTAAAAAAAAACTCATCAATTCAAAGTCAAAAAAATGAGGTGGAAGTTTTCTTTAAATCAATGCTAACATGACCAGAATATTTAACTAACATGTTAAATTATTGGTCATCTAGTAGATCTATATTTAAGCACAATATGAATGGTCATGCATTTGGTACTAGATTAAGATATGAAATGACTGATTTATTCTAGTCACTGGAAATATTTGAATATTAAATACCTTATTTAGAAACAAGGTGCATCCATTATCATGTTGATTCTGTATAAGGTAGTAGAAAGGAGTACAAGGTCACCTCTCTTTGATAACTTAAATAAAAGCAATAATATTCAGGATTTGACTTTCTGAGATGAATTGTGTTACCATGGCACAAACTGGCATAGGGTAACAACCGTCAAAATATTAAAGAATAAAACATGAAGTCACAGGGAAGAGAGGTCTCAGAAAGAATCATTTAACAGAATATTCTAGTGGTATAAGTTACTTTAAAATATGTTGTCACTTTTCCTATATAGTTTTTCTTCTCATTTTATAATAAATAATTATAAAGATTTATATGTTGAAATAGGCAAATAACCAATGGCATTTACAATCTGTGCAATAACATTTATTTCTAAAAAAATAAATCTAATTTTTAATGAAATTTCTTTTAGA
>NW_011888819.1:8436133-8438741 GCF_000151845.1 Pteropus vampyrus
AAAGATCTGAATAGAACAAAAGACAGACATCTCATGAGTAATCAGAAATTCTGCAGCAGACGGCCTTCATACTTGAATTACATATATATATATATATGCTTATCCTATTTATTCTGTTTCTCTGGAGAACCTTGACTAATACACACTGCAAAATCATACATTAAAACTGATAAAAATCGCAGTTATATAATATTAGATTTATCACTTAAAAACAAGATTACCTTTTTTTTATAATTTAGGCTTTGTATTGCCTTAATGTCTATTCCTTATTTATGACATATGATAGATGATATTGACTTTCTCAAATTTGCAGCATTCTCAGGATATGGCTCTTAATCAAAACAGAGCTCTAACCCCATCCTGGGATACCATGTCTTCTCTGAAATTTTGACAGGATCAGTCACTCAAAGCAGTGTTCTCTCTACTCTATGGAATACCTTGAAATATCCCTAGACAGAAAAGAGGTCCATCTATTTCTTCATCAACTTTTTTCTATGAGAATAAGGTATCCTTGGTTAAGAACATGGCTATTGTCACCCATTTGTACCAGTTCAGCAGGCCAAGTATTACTCAAGGTCAACTTGCAGTTGGTCTGTCCCCAAAATGACATGTGCCAGAATTATATTTGAATCCAGTCACTTTTAAACATGCTCCTCATCCTTTTAGTCCTTGAGGAGCCATTCTTCCCACCTACAACTAATTTTTATGTCCTCTTATTCTCTCATCTCCTTACGGCACTGAGTCTTTCATCTCCTGGAAGCTGCCAATATTGATAGCCTCTCCAGCCCTTTTTCTTCTCCTGTTTGGAACACTTGCACCATTGTAAATGAAAGTTCATTTACTCTCCACCTTTTTTCCACAAAGCTCTGTCACTTGCTTGCTTTGACCTCTCCTGAGAGGTCAAACGGTTCTTCCCTGAAAACACATTCTCTTGTGGTCATTCGCTGTGGAATTACTCCCATCAAACACGATCCACAGAGCCAGGACTGGATTTCAATGTTCCCTCCATCATTATTTATTTTTCTGGTTCTCTGCTAACTGTTCATATGAGTTTTGGGCCATTTGTCTGTAAACCCCTTTGTCTTCTCTAATCCAGTTAATACTCTTCATTCCATGACATCTTTCAGTTAGGAATCAGAGACATTTTCCCTTCATCACTCCAAATTCTATGATAATTTAGAACAGTTTAATGTCCAATTTTGGCAGATCTATCAAAAAACTATTCTCAAACTCATACTCATAGAATACTTTAACTGCAATGCCAGTTATTGTTTCTCGAAAAGCTTAAATTTAAGTAATATAAACTCTTATAGCCCATACATTCCTATCTTTATATTTTTTTCATGATTTCACTCCTGTTGCACTTACTCATTAATATCACAGAGCCTTCTGTCCTTTATCCCCTCACGACCTATTGGGTGTATTTAAGCTTCTCTGAATCAATGCTACAATTCATTTTCTCAGCTACTAGCCCATGGAAGTCAAACACCGTTGGAGAAAATTATACAGTTACACAAAATTGTAAAAAAACAAATATGTGGACTTAAACTATAACCTGAATCTTAAGACCATCAAGATTTCTTTTGATTTATTTTTAAAATATTTCAACTTCTTATTCCCATAAAGATTATATTCCAAATATTTATTATTACAATACTTTGATCATTACCTTACCTCATATGTTATAGAAAAAAATGAAGATTATAAATGTTATCTATCACAAGAAAAAAACCTCAATTCCACTTAAATACATATTCTTTTTCCTTAGCCTTAACTTAAAAAGATAAAGTTTACTTCATGTTGAAGGCTAATTTATATCCTCAATACACCCATTTGGCCTCACTCCTTTGCCTGCATTAAAATATGCACAGGTCTCTATCCTTAAGAAGAAAACAGCAAACAAAAAAATTAAATCTTCCCTTTACCCCCAACTTTCTCCCATTACTGTTCTGTCTTTTATTATTCTCATCTAGCTTTTTACAATATGTGTCTATATTTCCTGATTTCAATTCTTTACTTCCCATTAATGCTTCAAACCCTCCATTCAAGAGCCAACTGCCATCACGTTGCTAAAAATGTTATTAATATACCAATGTTCACCCACAGTAAATCTACTTTTCAACTTATTATCTTAGATTTTTTTATGCATTTGAATCTATTTATTTCATCCTGGTCTTTCTTTAGTTGAACAAGTGTATTTAAATATCTTAGTGAAAAGTACTGTTGAATAAGTGTATTTAAATATCTTTGTGAAAAGTACTGTCCTACTACAAAAGGTAAAACTTAGTCGCTGCCCACAGAAAATTTTTTTCTAGTAGGGAGTACAAACACTTTACAAGTTATTACCAAAAAACTGTCATTGTGATAACTGTAATGCAATAGCATAAAAGAAGAACATAATTTACTATGGGAGTCAGTAATGACACCTATAGCAATTTACGTTTAATTGCTTGAACATTGCTTGAGCATTGATTGAAATGATCTCTCTTTACTCTCCTGATCCACACATTTTATATTCAAATTCTCTGACACTCTCTTGATTTCCTACAAGACTCCTATTCCTCTTTTAAATTCCAGGTGCTGGTCTCTCTCAAACCTCAGTTCACTT
>NW_011888819.1:8438791-8441084 GCF_000151845.1 Pteropus vampyrus
AAAAAATGAAGATTATAAATGTTATCTATCACAAGAAAAAAACCTCAATTCCACTTAAATACATATTCTTTTTCCTTAGCCTTAACTTAAAAAGATAAAGTTTACTTCATGTTGAAGGCTAATTTATATCCTCAATACACCCATTTGGCCTCACTCCTTTGCCTGCATTAAAATATGCACAGGTCTCTATCCTTAAGAAGAAAACAGCAAACAAAAAAATTAAATCTTCCCTTTACCCCCAACTTTCTCCCATTACTGTTCTGTCTTTTATTATTCTCATCTAGCTTTTTACAATATGTGTCTATATTTCCTGATCTCAATTCTTTACTTCCCATTAATGCTTCAAACCCTCCATTCAAGAGCCAACTGCCATCACGTTGCTAAAAATGTTATTAATATACCAATGTTCACCCACAGTAAATCTACTTTTCAACTTATTATCTTAGATTTTTTTATGCATTTGAATCTATTTATTTCATCCTGGTCTTTCTTTAGTTGAACAAGTGTATTTAAATATCTTAGTGAAAAGTACTGTCCTACTACAAAAGGTAAAACTTAGTCGCTGCCCACAGAAAATTTTTTTCTAGTAGGGAGTACAAACACTTTACAAGTTATTACCAAAAAACTGTCATTGTGATAACTGTAATGCAATAGCATAAAAGAAGAACATAATTTACTATGGGAGTCAGTAATGACACCTATAGCAATTTACGTTTAATTGCTTGAACATTGCTTGAGCATTGATTGAAATGATCTCTCTTTACTCTCCTGATCCACACATTTTATATTCAAATTCTCTGACACTCTCTTGATTTCCTACAAGACTCCTATTCCTCTTTTAAATTCCAGGTGCTGGTCTCTCTCAAACCTCAGTTCACTTCTCATTATTCTGTACATGTTTTCTGACTTTCATTCTTTTATGGTTTTACCCACCACTAATTACAGTAAACCTTTAACCTGGATTGACTATTCTCTGTCCAACTGGATGACATTTTGAAAATGCAAGGTCAAGATCTCTTAACACCTGTAGGCTAGATTACATACAAATATTCAATATTCCCATAAAACTCTATGTACATGACATGTCTGTTTCTATATTTCTTTATAAATATCTACCCATTAAATTATTTTCCCTCTCAATTGTGAGTTCCTTGAAGGAAAAAAAAGTGTTTCATTTAATTTTTTAGCTTTTAATTTTTTAAATTATATGTAAATAGTAGGTACTACCTAAATGTCTCTTAAACAAAGTAAATAAATAAATGTCTCTTAAACAAAGTAAATAAATAAATATATTAAATGATCCTTTTACAAGGCACACTTGCAATGAATTACAAGCCTCTTTACATGAATAATGTCAAGACTGGTGAACATCTAGAATTTGTTAATGTAGCTAGAGAATGTGATTGCCTAGAAGTATATGTCACAGAATAGATTTTGGACTAAAACCCAATGTATTTTTAATTTGTGGTAATTCTTGCTACCTTGCAACCTGAAACTATGTAGACAGAGGCATCTGTTTCTGTCTATGTGGTCCATCTACATGGTTTGGGAAGAGAAGTAAGAGAGAGCCCCTTGGCAGAGAATAAAAGAAGCAGTGTCCAGGCTCACTTTTTAAATTATCTCTGGCAGGAATAGTTTTGAAAGCTGAAGTTCTTATTTACAATGGCTTTGTTGGGGTTTGTGGAAGCAAGAACCAAAGTTTGTTAAACTCAGAACACAGAGTTCTACCTTAAAGCATAGAATAAGACTCGGCATCCCAACATTCTGGGAAAAGCTTTTACAACCCTTTCTAGACTGGGATTGGAGCCCAGAGAGAGGGGAAATGATGGATCGAGAGAGTGGCGAATGACTCTTAGCCCTTCATTGCTGTTGTGATGACACACAGACTGTTGAATAAATATGGCCATTCTAGTGTAAAGTGGGATTAATCCAACTCCCTTGATTATAACTCTGGGAACAGAATATCTTGCAGAATCTTTCACAGTAACCTAAGGAATCTGACTGAGTTAAGAGAAAAAATTCGTGTGGCTCCATAGATAGGAAGCGTAGAGCCTGCTTATGCTCTGTAGGAATTAACAGCCATTAATTAGGAAAGAGATTAGGTCAGGGGTGTGCTTAAAGGGCCTGGGCATTGGAATAAATCTGTGATTTATTAAAGTTTAGAGCATTCCAACTTTGAAACAGAGGGTAACAAGGGCAGAACAGTACATGCAGAGACACACCTAGTACTTGTAATGAAAACAGAAACTAGCCCCCAAAGAAAAAGTAGGTAATGCCAGAGAATAAAGTCTGT